>NC_092687.1:34262176-34427176 GCF_964275005.1 Diadema setosum
AATGAAAAAGGGATTCTAAAGACATACCTAATCACACTATTCTACCAAAAATGTTCGAGATAAACTGCTAAAAAAACACACTTTCCTGCCCGTTGTATGATACCAAATTTTGGCATAATGTAAAAGAAGACCCGCTCTTTCAGAAAATATGAAAAAGTCAAGTTCGGCTAGGTTGACCCATTTCACTTATTTTCAGTCCTCACGCAAAATCAGTGTGTGCGACTTTATGTTCGTTTTGAGTTGCACGGTCACATATATAATCTCATAAGATATCACCATAACACAGATTATAGGCAAACCTAGGCGTGTGTAATATTTCATTTCGTTTGCAAAAGTGTGTTCAGATTACCGTCCATGGAACTAAATTTAGAAGACCAGCCTATTTTTTATCTCTTTATCTCTCAATCTTTCTTCTTATCGCATAGACTCCGATGTTTCGTTTGCAGACCGGAAGAGCTCATAAATGCTCCATGAACTGACTTGAATACATTGTAGGTGTTATTATATATATATATATATATATATATATATATATATATATATATACAATAATCTATCCCTTTTGCTGATGATTATCATATCACTGTGTGACATTTAATTTCAAGTGATGTGCAGTAAACAATACCTTCCCGCCATTACGGTAGAGTTGTAAGGGAATCATGATTGCACATAAAATTTGCAACATACAACCCGACAGTAAACTTACAAATGCGCTCGTTGATCTCCTTTATTCATCTCATGGAAACCTAAGTCATATAATTATGGTCGAAATCTGGTGGCGGTCATGATGGAAAATTTCACGAAGCAAACGTCTTTATACAAAAATGCATGGAGTTCGCAGGTTTAGTCACCATTAGCTGTCAAAGATTGCAAGAAAGATGCAACGATTTATCTGAATATTGAACATCCCATCAGGCTCTTGTCAACATTATGAAAATTGTTGAAACAAAACCAAGAAACAAACTCAAATGGAAGATTGGTTTGAGAAACTCAACTTTAATGTTGCTTGAAGCCTTTTTTTCTCTCTCATACTTATGAATGACAGCGTGATTATGTTATAAGATTGTTCAAAAAATCTACTCGGCCAACGCACCAAATAGAGGATATACTGTATAATAGTCATCATTTTCATACAATGCAAGAGCCCATATTGCCACTATGGGGTCTTACAATTATATTCATCATGGTGAAACACAGCGTAACATGTGCGCGTGTTATAGGCAAGAACACTTTGAATAGACCAGGTGGCCAGAGTATCAGGTTACATTGTACCTCCTTGAATAGACAGGATGTTGATACAAAAACATTCCTAAGACGCACTCGTAAACGCCATCTGAAAAGTCGGGGATTATGAGCATAATAGAGAAGTTCAAAGGCCGATTACAGACAGTCTCTTTTTTCTGCACCGGTCCATAGAATGCATTATAGTGATGTGCTTCGTATGTATTACGTAACCACTTTTACGGACCCCAATGATTTTATGGTTGTTGGGAAGAGAATGTGCAAGTTCTCGTGTGGTTGTAACCAACATATATGTGTAGAATTCTTCATAATATGCTAATTTTCGGCTATAGTCGCTCTGTCAATTATTTATACGTTTAGAAGTCTGGGTTTTTCAGTCCATCTCTTTCGGAAGTTCACAAGTCAAATGATTTCGCGATCATTGAGTTATAATGGTTTTAGCAACACACTACCGTTTTTGAATATGCTAACTCATGCCTAAAAAAAAAAAAACTTTTTTTATGTAAATTTGTAGAAAGCACTCCAAATTTGCGAAGTGATGATTCAGTTTTGCGAGAGACGGAGATGTGATAACCCGTCGCTTCAATTGAACACTCTACTTTGTTTAGGAGCAAGGAATTTCGAGCAATAAAAGCATGATGTTCTTGTCGATCTCATATATTGATGTGATCAAATATTTTCATGCTGCTATTGAAGTGGTTTATGCACTTATCGTGGCTGTGTATTTTTTATAATAATTGCATTATACATCTCTGTATTTACGTAGACCTACTTGCATTCATTCCTTTAGACTTCGTGAAATCGCATTGAAGCATTTTCATATTCATAAACGATTGCAGCAAATGCTCGTTTCCTTTATACATTATGCTTATTGAATGAGAATAGTACTTCATTTTCTGTCTTTTACCGGACGATGACTGGTATACACAATAAAACAAAATAATATTGATTTACACTCATGACATAAGAGAAGATCATTTCAGCAAAATTATGAGAGATCGAAGAATGTCGGAGAAATGTCGTTTATTTCAACAAACATATCATCTTTACGTTATTTTCTGAAGTGATGTAATGGTTTTAGACCTTCAAGCTTGTGTGACATGTGCTCGCCGTTCTCCCATGGTCATGTCGTCTTCTTCTATCAGCTGGCGGGTGGTCAACCTTTTTGTTTCTAATATGAATGAACTTCTCCGACGAACTCGGAAATGCTCACCTGCGACCCTGTCTGAAAAGATACTCTCTCACATTGATGCGAATCTGAATTCTCGATGGGAATTCTAATTTGAATTGTGCTAATGCTACATTTTTTGAAGTGATAGGACATAGTGAAAGGCAAACGAGGTTGAATGAACATCTTCATGGCGCTATCTTTTTTTCTTTTTTTTTTGTTGGCTATTTTGAATTACGTATCTACGAAATTGGAAGGCAAACGTACACAAAAAAATGACTGCAAAATCTTTGCATAATGTTGTACCCTTTTGCCCTTTTTTTGCCTTTTTGCTCTTCCTTTGTAATACATTTGTCTCAATTAGTGTTCCTTCATTTTATCTCATTACATCTCATCACTTTCCTTTCCAGCTATCCCCTTCTTCATTCCCATATATACAAACGTGTAGATTGAATATTATCATTGATGGTGATGATCGCTTCTCCAAGATACTCTGCCCATAAAATTTATATATGTATATATTACATATGTATTATATAAAACGTAGAAAGATATTACCAAAACACAGGTTGTAGGCAAACCTCATCTTGTATAATTTTACATTACGTTTGAAAAATCTTTTCAGATTATCTACCGTCAATCAAACAAAATTTAGATGACCAGCCTATTTTTCTCTCCTTTTTCTCTTCTCATCGTATAGACTCCCCTGTTTCATCTGAAGAGCTCATACATGTTCTGTCAACTGGCTTAAACAGGACCGGTGTTTTATTCTTAGTTTTTTTTTTTCTATGTAAGAAATAACGATACTCATTTAGGTTGGTGATTACTTTTTATAATAATTAAATATATGTCTTGTATCACTGTGTGAAATCTCATTTCATTTGATACATAGTGAATAATCATTATCTTCCCGACATTACGTCGAAGTTGTAAAGGAATTGTAAGATCGCACAGGAAAATAGCAGCATCAAACCCCGATAATAAACTCACAAATCCACTCGGTGATATCTTGTATGCATCCAATGAAAACTTATTATAAGTCGCATGATCGAAATTTGTAGGTAGTCACGATTGATAATTTCAGGAAGCAAACTTCTTTATACAGACTTCTTCAGGGGATGGCAGGTATCGCGCAAGCGTGGATTATGCATTTTTATTCGTCTCAAAGAAAGTTAGAAAGATGCAAAGATTTGTTTGAATATTGAACATATTCCAGGCTCTTGTCAATTTTATGGAAATTACTGAAAGAGAACCAAGAAATAAACTCAAGTGGACGTTATTCTATTACGAAATTCGACTTTGATAAATCAGTATCACCAATTCTACTTGTAATATTACATCGTTGATGGTTCGCCTAGTGTTGAAATAAAGCCACGTGCTTCTGTTACAGACACGCGAGCTTTGTATTTGGATACAAGTAGCGGGGACAAACAAGGTGTAACAGATTTTCAAATGTTGTATACAATGAATAAACTTCCTTCTGTTTCCAAAATTCATTGACTAGCTATGGTAAGGAATTTTGTGAACAACAGGAAGTCAAGAGTGGGTTCGTGTGCCTTTGATATCGCCACAATACGAGATTTACTTGGCGTGTCTTACAGTCGTGTAAATGGAAATACGCAAGCCTGTACACAATCCTCCGATCGATCGCTTTTCATTGAAAGACTTTGAAGGCTTGTGATCAACGGATTACAGTTTCCATAAAAGATTGCCTCCATGAATCAGTAAATTCAAGACAATTATGTAGTAGAAATTTGCGACACCCTCGACATAGCCTGGTGCCCAATAATAAAAGACGCTATTCATTTGAGTTGACGAGGGACCGTAAATTGACGATCGTACAGTACGTGAAGTTCAAACCGCGCGCGCGAACCCAGATAGCGAAGGGAAGCGACATTATTATTCATGAGCGGTCGTTATTCATCCAATCAGAAAGCGGATTCCTACACCGCATACACGGCAATTTGATGATTGGGTAAAGCGGGACCGTAAGTCACACCCCCTTAGTAACCCTCGGTTCGGGCTCGATTTTGGAAAACCTGTCCGTCTGTGGGGGTGTTCGCTCGCCAAAGCAAACCGTCCTAAACGGGTTAAAAAGTGTGACCCTTTTCAGCTGAATAAATCTTCTGGGCCCCCGGTCTAGTACAATCCGTGAGTGTTTGTAGACTCTACTTCTTTGGCGATGACTTGGGTACTCGCGTGTAAGCCCCGTATGTTGCGACACGGATTGTCGCCCCTACACGGACTGTCGCCTCCTGCTCGGGGCGACAATCCGTGACGGGCGTTGGCGGCACGGATTGTCGCCCCCTAAACGGATTGTCGCCTGGCGACAATCCGTGTAGGAACTGGCGGCACGGATTGTCGCCCGCCCTCGAAGCACATTTTGCTGGGTAATATCGTTCTGGACATAATCATTGAAATACTAACACATAACTTACATGGCTACATCCATGCAAATATGTCATGTAAAAAGTCATGGTGAGGTTTCAAGGAAGTGTGTATGTGCGCGTGCACATGATAATTTAGTGTCCGTGTGTGTGTGTGTGTGTGTGTGTGTGATGGAAGAATGTGTTTATTATGTCAGTTTTTTTGCGTATGTGTTTTTTAGCTGCGCGTGGGGAGGGATACCTAGTGAGCTGTTGCTGGCATAAACGTTGATATTGATTTTATCAGCAGCTTTGAATTTGATGAGTTTGTATGGCAGATTTGTATAATTATGAATTCGGAGTGGAGCTTGCGTGCGGGCAGATGCTGCTTTTCTGCATACGGTCCATTATGTCTTATTTATCAACATTGGGAAATCGTTTCATCAGGAAGGAATGTGGTATCGGTTCAGGTGTGCGTCGGTATGTGGGAAGGGGGTTACATTTCGTTATTGCAAAAGTTTGTTATTCTGAAGGCTCATTCGTCCGAAGGCTCATTCGTCCGAAGGCTCATTATTCCGAAGGTTCGTTATTCCGAATTTCATTTTTGGATCAACGAACCTCTAGGTATAGGGAATTGTGTGTTTCGGATATTAAAATGAAGCCTCGGAAAAAACGAAACTTCGGAATAACGGAACCTTCGTGTGTGTGTGTGTGTATTTGGGTTCGTGAATGTAGGTGTGGGATGATTTAGGTTTTGTTTAATCAGGGGTTGGTGGGTTTGGGATTGGATTTGAAGAAGGATAGTTATAAATGGTATGACAGATGTTGGTAGGATTTAAAGGGAAGGTAAACCCAAAGAGCAATGTGGATTGAATGAAAGCAGCAACATTAGTAGAACACATCAGTGAAAGTTTGAGAAAAATCGGACAATCGATGCAAAAGTTATGAATTTTTAAAATGTTGGTGTTGGAACCGCTGGATGAGGAGACTACTAGAGGATATGACGTATGAGTGGACAACAATACAAAGAAAATATAAAGGATATTCAACAAAAATTCACTTTTCTAGAATTATGAAAGAGCAGTGGACCAACCGCTTTCAGAAAGCAGGGGGAATAATTGCTACCCTTAACTTATGTCAATATCAAGTTGATGGAATTTGTAATTTTCATGAAAAATGGATTTTTGTAGTATTTTCTTTATATTTTATTGATATTGTAGTCCACTCATACGTCATAACCTCTAGTAGTCTCCTCATCCAGCGGTTCCAACACCAAAACTTTAAAAATTCATAACTTTTGCATCGATTGTCTGATTTTCTTCAAACTTTCACTGATGTGTTCTACTAATGTTGCTGCTTTCACTCAATCCACATTGTTCTTTGGGTTTATCTTCCCTTTAATATTTAGGATAGATGTAGGCCCTAGATTTGTTTCGGATGGGGAGGGGAGGGGGTGGTCGGGTTTTTTATGACTGATTTCATTCTAGATTCGTGTAATGTATTTGTGTTTTTTTATGTATATGCCCTTGTAAGTAAGAAGGTGTTACATGATCCAAACCAATGTTTTCAAGGAATATAGGTTTGGTAGGGACCTACATGTCAAAACTTTCTCGTGAAGAAATTGTTAGTAGGGTTGGTCTATAATCGAGTTATCTATGTTGAAGTGAGATTATTTGTGGTATAAATTGACAAATGGATTTGTTTCTGTTTCGAATTGCCATTTGTAACTTTTTTTTTTTCATGTTACACCCAGAATGAGTCGATTTATGAATGATTTGAATGAAATCAATGAATATCAAGGAAAAAAGTGTTGAGTTGGTTTATTTGCATTATGAGGATTTGTTTGAGTGTTTGTTGGTGTTTGTTTGTATTACGTATGTATTAGCGGTGTGCAATGGCAGTTCGTTTGTGCTAAAATCAACTAACGATTGACAAATTTTTTATGGCGTGTGGAAATTATTCGCTCATGCATAAAGCATGCCAAACCTATTCTGGGACAAAGAATAGTGGTATGGACGTTCTAGTTTGTAAGACTGATGGAAGAAAATGACTGCAGTGAAAAATGAACAAAGACAAATAACATTTGGGGAGGGTACCTCCCTCGTATGTATTTTCTCTCGGTCTCTCTCTCGCCTAGCCTGCCTCACCGCTGATATTGGTTCACACACCCATACTATTTTTAGATCAACGCTGGTGTGAATTTTTTAAACACGTGCTCATACACTCTGAAGGCGTTTGTATTGCCACAGTAGCGCCGCTATATTCCACATACACACGTAAGCATACAGGCACACGTATACACACAGACAAACAAACCACTACCACTATGACCACCACACATGCACAGTTTCTACATATTGTATTATTATACTCCAAACACACACATACACACATTTACACACACACACACACACAGACACACACACACAACAAATCATACACATCACATATCATGCAGCTCACAATACACACACACACATACGCATAACTTACCAGTCATACCCATCCCACCAAAGCTTAACACGGGAGGAACCACCCCGAGCCCGGGGCGACAATCTGTGACGGGGCGACAATCCGTGTCGCAACAAATTTTTTGCCAACACGGATTGTCGCCTTCGAGGTCAAAAACTGGGAACTGCACAAGCGTCACGGATTGTCGCCAGGCGACAATCCGTGTAGGGGGCGACAATCCGTGTAGGGGCGACAATCCGTGTCGCAACACCCGTATATTTACATTTGTGTAAGACTTGCAAGAGAATAAACACCGCTGGGGAGAATTATTGCTAGGCGCAGGCAGACGTCTTGCTAATAAGCCTAGGCTGTTGACAAGTTAACTGATATAATTAAATACAAATAATGAATAAGAATCTTGAGCTAGATATGGCGCAATATTGCAAGCTACTCTGTATCAGTTAACTTAACCTTTTTAGGGCAGGCTTTTGCCTTTACTCGGGAGTGTCGGGCCAGCAGGGTAGAATCTGTCTAACGTTAGATCTTGTCTAGAAATCTAAGCAAGAGTCCAGACTAGATCTAGACCTATTGACTTCTAGAACCCTACATCCTATATCATTTTCGGTTGTCGATAACTTCATGCAAGCCTAACTGAGTAAAACAAACGGAATAGATCTAGGCGTTTCTAGGCCGTATATGCCTAAATTTACGTTACGACTACGTCGCCTGATGTCTACAACCAAAACTTTTAGGTCTAAGTAACCTTGCATAACATCACGCTAACGACTAATATTATAATCTACAAAAGTGATTTCCAAATCATACTTTCTTAGTATGATTATGAAACAGATGTTTGTCACCATCCATGGTTTTTTATAATTATCACTTTATCAAAAGTCAAATTAAGATTTCCAGGCCAAAATTGAATAGGCCTATGGCCAATTTAGTGCTGAACACTACAGAAGTGAAAACAATATAAGAATTTAACGCATCTTGAAACATTTATTTAGCTGTAGTGTATCCTGTAAAATGTTTGTCATAATAAAAAAAAAAGTCTAGCCAGGAAGTGGACACTAACTTTGGCAAGTAGGACACCAAGGATGAAAAAAAAAAATCAAAAAAAAAAAAAAAAAATCGGTGAATTATCAAATTCTGTGATCTAAACTTGTCTTCTAAGATGAACAACATATTTTACGAATATGCAGTGATAACCTGATTAAATAGAGAATCTAGTAGACATAGTTTGTTTCGAAATCTGTGCATTTTTATACCGTTGTATTTCACTTAATTGTCTTTGATTTTGCCTTAATTTATCATGCGTCAGCAGTGTATGAATTTCACACTCTGCCGTGCAGCTTCCATTTCCATTTTTTTTTTCTGTTATTTGTGCAACCAACAACTGCACAATGTGTTTCCCTGATCCTTCCTTTGAAGCTTTCAAAGTAGATCAATATGTCTGATTCACTCAATTTGTCCAAAAGAAAGGCATTAAAAGCCGCTGAATGACTTTTCCACAAAGTGAGTTAACAATCACAAAATTAGCGCGGCGCCAGCGGTCGCCGGCCGCGGCTAAGCGGCCGCGCCCGGCTAATAATGCGCGATGGGTACGCTATAGGCTGCTAGCAGCAAGAGCAACTCGCTAGGTAGCTAGCTCGCTGGAAGCCCCAGTTGGCCCCCAGTTATGGCGACCGTTATAGCGCCGCTAGCGGCGGTAGGTGAATAGGTCATCGAAATTGAATCGGTCTATACCACATGACTATCACAGGACAATACCACACAGCTGTACCACACAGTAGTACCAACTGGAAAAAAACAAAAACAAAAAGAAAAACAAAGCAAAAACAAAACAAAACACATATTCCAGAATCTCATTAATAGGTGAGTTATGCTGTGAATAATTATGGCAATTGATTTAAAGATAATGTACAGTTTTGGTACCTCAAAAAATTCCCTGAATTTCCTTGTCCTAGTTTGTGTTTCAGGTTAAAGTACCTTTCATATAACTAACACTTTGAGACTTGCTCGCCCCAAAGTGCTCTCATGTCTTAGTAATAATCATGCGATTAACTGCGACCATCGGCCCCATGCGCATAGCGACCAGCAGCCCCATACGCATAGCGTAATGGGGCTGCGCATTGTAGCATTCAGGATCATGACAGACTAGTATTGCGGGTAAAATATCAACTTGAAATCCAAACATTTCTTTAATTTGAAGACTTACCAGTTAATTTGAAGTATTGAAAACAGGCTTCGGGCAACGTTTGGTCCTGCCAATAGTCCCTTTCTGTTCGAATTGATGACTGAATGTCGACCTTGGGAGAGCTACGTTAAATTGACGGCCAGCGCATGCGCACATATCGCATGTGCACAAATTTCATATCCATGAACGGATAAGATGTCTGTAGATGATAGTTAGTTACAACTATACTGTCAAAGACACCATCTTATTCTGACGCATGATTTCTTTAAAACTCTTTGTAAGTTCCCACTATCTCGTTGGACATCTGCATGTGCTTTGCCAAGATAAATCTCCCAAATATTAAATAGTGAGTGTATCGTACCAGGAACCACGAGAGTACTTTTAATCTAAAATACAGGCCAGCGAATTCTTAAGCCGCTGAATAATAGCATTGGAAAATACCAGTCTCATGCGTTCTATGTACGACATGACTTTCTCGCAATACTGTAAAGGAGCACGAGAGAGAAGAAGATACGAAAATGAAGTGACATATTATGCCAATAAACATTGATGATAAGTACTCGTACAGATCAGCAGTTGCGATCTTAACAAATTTAATTTGTAGAGGGAGACAAACTGAAGAAACTTATACCTGAATATTTTTCCATTATGCGTAGAATCCTCAAAGGAAACCTTTTATCATGAAAGTTTGACAATAGTATCTGATCGCAGCATCATTCGAATTCTTCGCCAATAAGAAATTGAACATAATGAATTTACTGTATTCAACGAACAAACTGTTAATTTGTAGTCTGACGGGTAGTTTGTGTTGTTGGTTGATGTTTTTACAGATGCAACATTTGAAGTTGATCATCGATTACTGTTATACTGATCGACCTGCACCCTCTTCGGGGAAAGATTTGGCCAAAGTGGTATGTACTCTACCCCGTCTTTCAACCTTCAGTGTGCAATGCTATCTCCCGCTAAACGATGCGTTCTTCTCTACAGCAGCAACGCTGGCGAAATCCTGCCAGGTACGTCACCTTCAGCTGTGCACTGTTGTGTTCCATAAAAAGATATAATGAAGTATGAAAATATAGTTATTATTGTTATGAGAGATATCGTTGGTATGATTTTTAATGATAGGGCCTCCTTTTTATTGTTTGTAGTCTTTTGGAGAAATACCGCTTAGACAAGAAACAGCACCACTCCTGACTACGTGTGTTATACTGATCACAGGCCAATGCTTTGAAATGTCTAGAAAAAAAGAATAACATAGGTCACATTTTCCATGAAATATATTCAATTTTGATACCTCTATGGAGATCAGCTGTCCTACACAGAAAATGTCATATTTTTCCTCCGATGGTTGAAGTGTTCCTGGGTGAGACAAGCTTTTTCGAATCCTGCTTGTTTTTATCAACTATTCCAGTATAACAAAATTACCCCTACAGCTTGCCTTTCATAACTTGAAATAATGACTTTTGCAATGATAACTTCAATTCGATTACTGTTTGTTTTTAAAAGGGATTTTTTTTTCCCAAGAAGCAGTGAAGCATTGCGTGCTTTCCAGTATAGGGCCTATACTCCGCACTTTATGACCTGACTTATGATCAAACAGGTTAAATCAACAAAACAAAAAAGCGATGAAAGGATCCATGTTCGTAATGTCATGCCCTCTTTTTTATTCCTGGCATAATGATATTTATTCTATGAAAATCGCGATAAATTCATGGAAATTGGTTTGTGTGACAGCAGAAGTTGAATCTTTGATAACAACATTTTAGTCAAGGTAACAACTCACTTTATGACGGGCCAGATGGTGGAGTAGAAGAGTAATGTGTATTCATTTTCTTAGCCTTTTTCTTTGGTTACCTTAAATTTTACATGAAGGAAATAAATGTGAAATCAAATCAAATCAAATCAAATCAAATCAAATTATTTATCCAGACTGACAAAAAATCCCCATTTTCAAACATTTTTTTAAGTGATATTTTTAGTAGACGGGGTGCAAACATTTTTTTTTTTTTTTTTGGGTTGGGGGGGGGGGGGGGGGCATCCCACGAGACCGACACCCAGGAGTCATACGGTTCACGAGACCGACATCAATAATAGGTCCATGAGTCATACAGCCCACGAGTTATACGGCTCAGGAGTCATACAGCCCACGAGTTCGACACTACGCACAAAAGGCTCATGAGACCGACACTAAGCAAACATAGCCCACGAGACCGACACTAAGCAATAAAGGCTCATGAGACCGACACTAGGCAAAGAAAGCCCACGAGACCGACAGTAGGCAAAAAAGGCCCACGAGACCGACACTAAGCTAATAAGGCTCACGAGACCGACACTAAGCAAAGAAAGCCCACGAGACCGACAGTAGGCCAAGAAGGCCCACGAGACCGACAGGATAAATAGCGCCATCTACATGTCAATCACCTGTACAGGGTGTTCCATGAACGGAAAAATAACATACTGGCGGTTGTCATTTCGTCACGCTATCAATTGAAAGATGGTGACCATCTACATAATTATGAACGACATCAAACATGTATTTCTACATACTTCTGGGGGGGGGGGGCAAGTGTGTCAGGGAGCGACATTGTTATCAAGTAGAAAAATAGAATTGTATTCTTCATACCCCCCCCCCGCAAAAGAAAAAAATAGAAGAATTAGTATTCTTCATCCCCCCCCCCCAAAAAAAAAAGAGACAAAAAAACAACAACCCACAAATGACTTAAAAAGAGGGCGAGAACAATGTATGGATTGATTTTAGAGCTTTAATAATGCCGTCTTGCTATTTTAATAGGCTTTCCCAGTTTTTAGCTAGAAGATGGACAGGATATAATTTTTACCTCTTCTCTTTCCCGATTCACTAATTACTTATTCTATTTTAGATATTCTACCCTCCTGCTTGGAAGTTTTGCAGTAAGATCTATTTGTAATTTTCTCTGTAACTATAATGTAATGCCACTGATTAAAACGCGTTATATCGCAGGGATTCACCTCAATTTGTGGCTTGTGTTATTCTCCTCCAAAACAGTACATTTTTTTTTTTTTCGTGAAATACAATAGCTGTTTTCATGGATGCATCTATTTTTTTTCCGAATCCCTTACGCTACCTTAATAGACGATTACGTTATTTTTTTTTTTAATTAATACTAACTCAACACCATCGCAGGTTTACTGTGGAAAGATCTGTTACACACTTTTACTGTACTTCGTTCATTTTTTTTTTCACAAACAAACACCTATGCAAACAAAATTAAAGATCCTGATCATTTCGGGGGGGGGGGGGGGGGGGGGCAACTGATGGGGTTACACCCTGCCGGAGATGGCAACTCTCCTTTTCCATCTCTCATATCTTCCTATGCTATTACCAGGACACCCTATACAATTTATTGGTCTATAGGTGGCGCTGTTCATCCTGTCGGTCTCGTGGGCCTTCTTTGCTTAGTGTCGGTCTCGTGAACCTCTTTTGCGTAATGTCGGTCTCGTGAGCCTTGTATGGGTAGCGTCGGTCTCGTGGACCTTTTAAGTGTAGTGTCGGTCTCGTGGGCTTTGTTTGCTTACTGTCGGTCTCATGAGGCTTTTGTGCGTAGTGTCGGTCTCGTGAGCCGTATAACTCCTGGGCTTATTTTACTTGATGTCGAACTCGTGGGCTGTATAACTGGTGGGCTGTATGACTTGTGAGCTGTATGACTCGTGGGCTGTATGACTTGTGAGCTGTATAACTTGTGGGCTGTATGACTCGTGGTTGTCGGTCTCGTGACGTGCACCCTTTTTTTTGGGGGGGGGGGGTGGATTGGACGGGTTTCTCTCTGCGCTGTCTTGCCACAGATTCTCTTCCGTTTATAGTGTTAGATTTTTTATACAGCAGAGACACATGAGTTGCTTATAGAAAGCAGGGAAAAAGAAAAGTCTACAAAGCAGAACGAGACAAAAGAAATAAACACGCATTAGTCACAGTGATCGAATCAAATCTATGTGAACTTTTTATAAGACTCTAATATCTGGATATTTGTAGTCATGAACAGTAAAGAAGTACAGTGTAGTATAACCCCACCGAGCTTCGGCATTGTCCGGTGTATTCTGTTTGTCATACCAACATTGCAATCGAATCTGCATTGCGTCGCTGGGGTGACAAGACCTCGTATCTAAAACATGTCATTTTTTTTTTTTTTTTTTTTTTTTTTTAGCTTCAATGGTCAAATAATGGGTCAAGTGATGTATTGGCCAAATCGGCCGTAATCTGGCATAACTGTGTATCTCATTTAACTCTTTATGTGCCACGTTCGCACGTCCGACTCAGTCGACGGCGTGCCAACTTCGCATATTCTGCTCAACAAACAAAGCCGCCAAAACCAATCGATAAATCACTGATCACCACTAATCCCGCAGCACAATGAAAGCGTCTCTCGTGCTTTTGTTCCTCTCATATACGGCTTGTGGTGATTGACTATCAAGCAGCGTTCCCAACTAGATTTGCTTGTACACTCTAAGTTTTTGTCACAGTTTTACGAGCAAAAGTCATGCCTTTACAGTAATGTAGCAACTCGTCATTCAAAAGAAAAATTTGAAATAGATTCGTCATACAATTAGTATCAAAACAAAGCATGGCATTCCTCTTTAACTTTGCCTACTAATACGCCCGCCTTAACAGAAATTTGTAGGAGTTATACAAATTGGAAAAAAAAAAACAGAATTCTTTCTCAGAGCATGATTACCTTCCTGTCTCAGAATAACGTGGCACACAGGGGGTTTCCACCATGGCACATAAAGAGTTAACACATTACGCCAGAAATCGGGTTTAAAGATTTAATGTTACACCTTTCTTAACTGAGATACGATGAGTTGCATTTTTCCTCTTTTCTTGGTCATAATTGGTCTAAAGAATTTATTTCCAGCAAAAAAAAAAAATGACAATTTGACCTTTCTAAGTAGTAAAAATTACCAATTTAAAAAAACTTACGCAGTTCTGTCAGATTAAGGACGTTCCATAGTTGAGTTTGTGCGCATCCTAGCTGCGCAGGTGTCAGTGACGTATCAAAGAGGGTAGAAACGCACGCACGAGTGATGGGCTGAGCTAGCTGAGCTGAGCAGCTGCTAGTAGATCGAGCTAGAGTGTGGTACGTGTACGTAAGGATACCCGATACGTACGTAAGGATACCCCACCGCGGCCGCGCCGGGCAGCCGCGCTGGGCGGCCTCGCTCGGCTCGCGTGCAGACTGTACGCGTTACAATCTGTACATACTACGCAAAGTTCAGCGGTCCGAACCGCATATACATGTTCATTGTAGCACAACACTGATTGACGGAATCGCGAAGCTTGGAAGTGGAACAGAGCTGTTTCATTTTCAATCCATAGATCTGTTTTGTGACACGCAGTTCATTATCTGTTCATCAACATGCAAGATAAAATCGAGTGCTAAGGTACCAAGGGCCTATAGGCCCTAGTCGGGGTCTAAGGCTCACTAGTCTATTGGACTAGGTGTTAAAAACAACAACAACAACAACAACAACAACAACAACAACAACAACAAAACAAGTATATGACACACATTTCATCCTTGGGTCTGGCAGCTAAAACAATCTGTGTGTGGGTTTTTTTTTTTCTTCAAATAACAAAGCAGTACCCGCTGCATGCTATAAGGATTAGAACCAACACTTGCTGTCGGGCGAAAGCTCGGTGGTCTAGTGGAGATGACGCCTGTCCGGTGATCAGGAGGTCGTAGGTTCGAATCCTGCTCGAGTATGTACGCCCAGATTTTTTATCATGGCTACTACTAAAACACTGATCAATTCAGTGCTTATTTACGTCGATGTAGGGCAATTTGTCAATCAGTTGCAATCTGAGATTCTCTGTTAAGAATTAATCTAAATTAGATCTAAACTTGTCATTACTAGTATAGTAATACAAAATATTGGGTTTTTTATTTTTGGTTACAAAATACAAGGTCACGAAAGTGTTATCAAACAAGACAATTCATCACTTTCACCATTCATATTTAATTTTTTTTTATTACCAAATCTGGTGTAACAAAGGAGAATCAAAGAATTATTCTTTTTTTCGGGGGGGGGGGGAGGTACATCTCCATAGCTTACAACACGCACTTTACCAACCACTGCAACAACCAACACATGCAATCTACAATCAACGTCATTGTATTAAGATTTGTTTTTCCTTTGGAGGACCGTCAGACTAATGCAAAAACTCCCTTAAATCTAAAACTCCCTAAAACTTCCTTATAATTATTCTTCTTCCTCCATTATCACTTTCTGTACATGGTTACAGCAAGTGGGTTAAACAAACAAACAAACAAGCGTGCATGTCAATAATATGGAGTTTTCCACGCTTGCATCCACATAATATCACCATATCACTGCAGTTGTGACACGTTTTTTGTTTGTTTGTGTGTGGGTTTTTTTTCAGAAAATGGGGTTTCGAGTGAACCGCATGAGATTCATGCATCCTAGCAGGGTATATATCACTGCATTGGTTCCTGACCAGATTTGGGGGTCTTACGATGATTTCTGTCGCAAGGAGGCTCTGCTAGCACTAAAACGAGCACATGAACCCCCCCCCCCCATTTTTGCAATTGTTCTGCATTAAGTAACCCCTCTTCTACAATTTGATAAATGACATGGGTTTTGAATGTACAGCATGGCATTCACGAACCCCATCTATAATCAGGACACCCACGATAGGTTTATAACCAGATGTTGGGGTCCGGTGAGGTGATTTATATCATCTGGGGATGCTGCCAGCACAAAAATTAGGACATGAACCGCCACTTTGTATTTTTTTCTGGAATTAGTAAGCCTTCTTCTATACAGGGCTGTGAAATCTCCGATTTTACGCGGAATTTCGATTTTTTCCCTCAAACACCAATCTACATTTTCCGCGTTTTTTTTTTTTCCCATCGGATCGAGATCCGAGAGTCGGAAATTCGCTCTTCAGAAAAGCGGAACACTTCAGTTCTCAGCTCAGGCATAATTGTCCGTAGAAAAGCACATAAACTTCGCACGTGAGCCGCGCTAACGTTAACTGAAGTTAGCTAGTATTCTTACGACGGAAAACCACGGAAATAAACCTTTTTTCAGTAGCTCTACATTCGCACATGCCGACAAACCACGGCTCATCGTAGCCAAGCAAGTAGTACCGCGTAACTGACTGCAAAGACAATATTCATACGGCTGTATAGAGTCTGTGCACGTAGCGTGCGCGCGCTCGATCTCAACTCGACGAGACTTCGCTTGCGAGAACACAAGTGGGGAAGTGGAGCTCATCCAAACGACCGAAAACGTGAGTAATTTATCGTAAATCGTACCCTTTTTCTGTCTGATAACGATTTTTCAATAATAAAAAGTATTTGTATGTACTCCTGTGATTTTGTGAACTCCTACCTATTGGTATTTGGGCCGCCTTTGCTGCGATCAGCTCGCGCTTGCTCAAGCTCCCGCTTCGCTTTCACGAGAGCGTACCCGGGGCTACGGCTAGGGCCTCCTATATGCAGCCGTGTCCATCGGCTGTCTGCGTTCTATAGCGCTTCGGGTACTCCGGCATTCGTTCATGTAAAGACCGATAACCGGAGTCTGAGCGGTGATGTTGGTTGTGTTTCTCTCGTGTGTGGTGGAATTTTTGAGATTGACCCTATGGAATTTTATTATTTTCGATTTATTTTTGATCTACTGAGCTATAATTTTTGAATCCTGTTTAACTTAAAAAAAAACAAAAAACACGCGTGTGTCTTTACCATCCAGCCATACGAGTGTGGTTGTAGCCATGGCCCGATACCTGAGTCGCTGGATACAGCCACACTCGTGTGTAATGCATGTATACATATTGATACACACACGGAGAAGATGATCGCCGGCGTGTCAAGCACATGAACACCACACACAACCAACTTTAGTTTAGGCCCTACATCGCTTTCGTGACTTCGGGTGCCAGCGATCGCATAGCTCAGGATTTTTTTTTTTTTTAATTCTGTTGTTGCTGTTGATTTAAAGAAAGAAAGAAAGAAGAGAGAGAGAAAATGGGGCCCTATACAAATAGTTTGCCCCAGACAGCACTTAACATAAAAGTAAAACAAACATTTAAAAAAAAAAATCTGATTCAGATTAAAATATATATCCTGGCTTTTATTTGTAATCATCATGGATGTTTGGAGCCTACATTTCTGCATGATTGTTTGGCTATTTTGAATTTGATAGAATGGACTCATTGAATATCTTTATTTTTTAATCTATTTTATTTTTTTGACTGTTTCAGAAGTTTCAATACCGTACATTGTACTATTTTTTTTTCTCTCCAGATCTGAAGACTACATTGGACATGAGTCATCGTGGCAGGAGTTGTTGGACACAAATGTGTAATTGTGCAAAGAGGGGATGACCCTGATACGGGAGCAGACAAATGTGATGCATCAGTTACCAACCCATGGAATTGGAACTGGATGGAATATTTTGTCGATGGAAAGCGATTGGGTGAATCCATCCGCAAGATTCAAAAAACAGGATATGCACTTTGCATATTGTGCAATAAGAAGTTAAAGTACGGGAAAAGGGGTAGAAAAGCTCTGGAAGAACATGTGAAAAAGAAGTCCCATGTTGCCATTGAGAATTTGAGAAAAGGAAACACTCTTCTGCCTGATAAGCTTTGTCATTTCGTTCAGACCATTACTCTGTTCCTTCTCTTCACTGAATAGATTGAAAATGATAGCTGTGACTTGTGGATGATTTATCATTCAAAGATTATCTTAGTTTACTGAATAATTTGGAATTGTATTGTTAGCTAAAACATTGCATGAATTAAATAGAATACTGGTCTTTTGTTGTGCTCTTGGAAGCCCCCAGATATGGCAGATGATACAATGCAATATTCTTCAATTCGAATCGGTGTATACGTGTAGGTTGGAACACTCATCTTCATAGTTGCTCATTTTTATATCTTAAAGAAATGTGTGGTTAAACTATCTTGCCAGAATATTGCCATGCATTTTAAAATAATCATTCGGTCCTACGTCTTTGTCTAAAGACTAAAATTGTGGCCTTTGGTATCTGATGGTTTCAATCAAATTTTACCTGTGTCCCATGCATAGAGATTCATGTAAGTACTGTACTGTCCATATGAATTCTATTTATTCTGATTTTGGCACAAAATGTAATATTTTTGTAATCAGTTTTATTAAAAACATTGCTTTGAACACAAGTTTCATGATTTACTATAATTTTGATCACAAGAACTACTGTTTGGCTTTTTTAACAAGTTCGTCATTTCTTCTTTATTATTTTTTTCTTTCTTCTCTATCATTTTTTAACATTTGTTCTCTCTCTCTACTTATTCATAACAGGTCAGAAGCCCCCTGAAT
Source organism: Diadema setosum (assembly GCF_964275005.1). Classification (NCBI taxonomy): domain Eukaryota; kingdom Metazoa; phylum Echinodermata; class Echinoidea; order Diadematoida; family Diadematidae; genus Diadema; species Diadema setosum. The sequence goes on from NC_092687.1 coordinate 34,280,960, forward strand.
CCAGTCAAGATACCAGTTATGGTCTCCATCCTGCCTTCAGGAAGACTGCAGCAAATCCCACTCCGACCATTCCAGAACCCCAAGTGTCTCTTGCAGACCGAGTATTAACAGCGGAGGCATCCCTCTTAGCATTTGCAGCAGAGAAATCCCTGCCATATTCAGTTGTTCCAGATCTAATTGATCTCAGTAAATCACTAGCAAAAGACAAGCAAGTTTTAGATAGACTGTCTATGGACAGAACAACAGCTTCATACAAAATGACCCATGGACTTGGGAGACATTTCACTGATGCATGTGTCAAGGATCTACAAGAGTCATTTTTCTCCTTAAACATTGATGAATGTACCAGCAAAACAAATAAACATGTTTTATCAGTTTTGGTCTGTTACTACAGCAAATCTCAACAAGAAATAGTAGTTAAGCACTTGACTTCCTTTGAAGTAATTAAAGTGGACAGCCAGTCACTTTACAACGAACTAGTAAAAGTGTTTGAAGAAAAGAAGCTTCCGTGGGAAAACCTTATCTCCATTCTCATGGACAGCTGCAACGTCATGAGAGGTTCCAAGACAGGATTAGAAACACGTATCAGGACCAACAAGGCTCCACACCTCTTGGACATCGATGGCGACACATGTCATCATGCACATAATGCTGCTAAGGCATTCTCCGAACCATTCGAGCAGCATATTGAATATCTTTTGCTTAACATTTATAATGATTTCAAATGGTTCGCTGACAAAAGAGAGCTGTTTGCTTTTAATTTGTGATGCCTTGGCCATCAAAGGAACAATGCCAGAACGCTACGTCAGTCATAGATGGCTGTCAGTTTATGACGTGAGTGTAGATACTGAGCGAATGTGGGATGCCTACATTATTTTGTACTTCTCTTTCCTCAGTGATACTGAGCGTAGGAAATATGCCTCATGTGTCAGTGACATTTTCAAGAAGCACCAAGTGGATGACAACACACAGATTGCATTGAGGAACATGCAAAACTCAATGAAGAAGAAAAAGATGACCAAGGAAGGAAGAGAAAGAACGAACAGAATCCTTCATAAACTGTTTTTCGTGGGCCCCAAGACAAAAGTGTTGCTTCATATCTTTACATCTGTGTTGCCAATGTTGAAGAGCTATGTAATGCTTTTTCAGAGAGATGCAAGTATGATTCATCTCTTGAATGACGAGCAGTGTGACTTGCTTCAAAAATTTCTGTGTTGTTTCATGAAACCAGAGAAACTCCAGGGCATCAGTTCGATGAGACTTGCCAAGCTGCAGATAGATGATACTGCCATCCACCTAGACACCAATGACATTTACCTGAGTAGACACATCAGGAAAAACCTTCCTAGTGCACTAGTTGAGGAAGTAACAAATAAACTACTGAAAGCATACATAAAGTGTGGGACCTGCCTACAGAAGAAAATGCCTTTGAACAATGATCTTCTGAAAACTGTCTCTGCACTTGATCCATGCTGCAGGGGTCATACAGCCACACTCAAGAGTCTTTTGAAGCTACCTGGCCTAGTAACAAATGTTCTCCACACTGAAGAGGAAAATGATCAATTTGATGTCGAAGGTCGCAGGTATCAACTTCATGCAGCTGGAAGTGAGGAGTCTGATGATATCGTCAAGTACTGGACAAGGCAGTCCGAGACATTCCCCCACCTTACAAAGATGATTTTTGCCATCTTGAGCTCCTTCCATAACCCAGCTGTGGAATCATCTTTTAGTATTATGCAGGAAACTCTAAACACAAGCAGACCAAGTATTCACATAGACAGCTTTTCAGCTGTGCAAACAGTCAAGTTTGAGCTAAAACCATCCAAGAAGACCGCTTTGCAGTATTTTTCTTTACCATCTTTGGACAAACCAGTCAACAGTACACTTTGTAAAAATATGCGTAGCGCCTATCAAAGATATGCAGAAGCAAAAGAAGACCACAAGAAGGAAAGAGAATCACACATGACAACTGTAGGGGTCATCAAGAAGAAGCCTGATGTCTCTAAGGCCCAAGCAAAGCTCAAGCATTTCAAACGAGCTAGTCGAGATATCAGCAACCATGCAAAGAGAAAGAAAAGATGCCTTTAGATTTATCTGGTAACATACATACTTATTGTATTCCAAACTACAGGTGTAGCACAGTTTAATTGCAGAGTTGATTTCACACACACACACACAAAACACACCACTTTTCAGCTCTTTATATTCAACTGTAACTGGATTTCACTGCAAACTTTGAGACTTGCTGATGATTTTTCAACCTGTCACCAGAAAATGCCAGGTATCAGACAGTGAGGCAGCAGATTGACATGTATTGCAAACGGATTCACCTACTGTATATTTTATACATGGACAATTGAATTTGCAGATTTGAATTCACAAACACTTTTTGAACTGTTATACATGACTGTATAGAATTGGATTTCACTGCAAAGTTGAGAGTTGCCTAATGTTTTTTTTTCAACCTGTTACCAGCAAATGCCAGTTGCCAGGCAGCAGATTATTTAGAAGTGTTTTTACAGTGGTTGTCCCAGATGCAAAGATTCAAGCCTCAGGTACTAAGGTATGGAGAAAGTAAAGTGTTTATTCTCAAAAACAACTAAAGTGTTTATTTTCAAAAACAGCAGTTGAAATTGATGGAAATAGTCTCCAAAATAAGCCTAAGTTGCACCAAAGAGCATCTAGAACCCCAGAGCTTCCAGGGCCCTAGGCGGGCCCTGGACCCCGGCCTATGGGACTTCGCGCTTCGCGCTCGTGATGTGCGCTTCGCGCACCTTATTCACTTCAGATTTTTTCAGACTTTTTTTTTTTAACCAGCTCTCACACCCCTGTCTATAATTTCGCAAAGTTTCGTGAAATTGACATGGGTTTTGAATGAACAGCTAGCATAAGTTTTATGAACCCACCTTGTCAGGGTATCCCTGCATAGGTTCTTGACCAGATTTTGGAGACTTACGATGATATATGTCGCATGGGGGCGCTGCTATAGCACAAAAACGAGCACATGAACCCAAACTTTCAATTATTTTTCTGCAATTAGTAAGCCTTCGTCTACAATTTGGTCAAGTTTGGTGAAATTGACATGCGTTTTGAATGAACAGCATAAGCCCAATGAACCCATCTTGTCAGGGCATCTCTGCATAGGTTCCTGACCAGATTTTGGGGACTTACGATGATTATATGTCGCATGAGGGCGCTCCTAGCACAAAAACGAGCACATGAACCCCCACTTTTAATTATTTTTCTGGAATTAGTAAGCCTTCTTCTATGATTTGGCCAAGTTTCGTGAAAATTACATGGGTTTTGAATGTACAGCATAAGATTTATGAACCCACCCTGTTAGGGCGACTCTGGATAAGTTCCTAACCAGATTTTGGGGTCGTACTATCGCATTGGGGGCTGCTACCACAAAAACGGGCACATGAACCCCCACTTTTCATAGTTTTTCTGAAATAAGTAAGCCTTCTTCTACAATTTGGTGAAGTTTGGTGAAAATGACATGGGTTTTGAATGTACAGCATGAGATTTATGAACCCACCCTGTTAGGGCGACCATGGATAGGTTCCTAACCAGATTTTGGGGTCTTACTATAATGTCGCGTGGGGTCGCTGCTAACACAATAACGAGCACATGGACCCCCACTTTTGATTGTTTTTTTCTGGTATTAGTAAGCCTTTTTCTACAATTTGGTCAATTTTCATGAATTTGACATGGGTTTTGAATGAACAGCATAAGCCCAATGAACCCATCTTGTCAGGGCATCTCTGCATAGGTTCCTGACCAGATTTTGGGGACTTACGATGATTATATGTCGCATGAGGGCGCTCCTAGCACAAAAACGAGCACATGAACCCCCACTTTTAATTATTTTTCTGGAATTAGTAAGCCTTCTTCTATGATTTGGCCAAGTTTCGTGAAAATTACATGGGTTTTGAATGTACAGCATAAGATTTATGAACCCACCCTGTTAGGGCGACTCTGGATAAGTTCCTAACCAGATTTTGGGGTCGTACTATCGCATTGGGGGCTGCTACCACAAAAACGGGCACATGAACCCCCACTTTTCATAGTTTTTCTGAAATAAGTAAGCCTTCTTCTACAATTTGGTGAAGTTTGGTGAAAATGACATGGGTTTTGAATGTACAGCATGAGATTTATGAACCCACCCTGTTAGGGCGACCATGGATAGGTTCCTAACCAGATTTTGGGGTCTTACTATAATGTCGCGTGGGGTCGCTGCTAACACAATAACGAGCACATGGACCCCCACTTTTGATTGTTTTTTTCTGGTATTAGTAAGCCTTTTTCTACAATTTGGTCAATTTTCATGAATTTGACATGGGTTTTGAATGTACACCGTAAGTTTTATGAACCCACCCTGTCAGGGCATCCCTGCATATAGGTTCCTGACCAGATTTTGGGACTTACGATGATATATGTCGCATAGGGGCGCTGCTAGCACAAAAATGAGCACAATGAACCCCAACTTTTGATTGTTTTTCTGGAATAAGTAAGCCTCTGTCTACAATTTTGTAAAGTTTTGTGAAATTGACATGGGTTTTGAATGTACAGCACAAGTTTTATGAACCTTGTCCTTTTGCTCACCCCTATCACCCCTAACAATAGACTTCTTAAATTTATTAGTAAGTATGATTTACTTATTCCCAACCAATAAAGATTATCAATAAAATTATTCAACCGATTTAGCACTAATACAAATTTATGACAAAATTACGAATGCTTTTGCAAACAAAGAACATGTTGCACGTATATTTTGTGATTTGAGTAAGGCATTCGAAACTCTTGATCATTCTATTTTACTCGCCAAACTTAGTCATTATGGTATTCGAGGACAAGCACTTTTATGGCTTAAAGATTATCTAATAGAAGACAATATGTTACTTTATTAATGGTTGTGAATCTGACCCCCTTTTAACTAAATGTGGTGTTCCTCAAGGCTCAATTCTGAGCCCACTATTATTTTCTTCTTTATGTTAATGATATCATAAATACATCCTCTCTTCTCTCTTTTGTTCTGTTTGCTGATGATACAAATTTTTATTCTCATAAAGATCTTAAGATTTTAAATGATACTTTAAATATTGAAATTAGTAAAGTATCAAATTGGTTTAAGTCTAATAAACTTTCTTTGAATATAAAAAAGACTCATTTTATTCATTTCAAACTTCATTCTCATAATGAAGATACGTTGATACATATTAACATTGATGATATCCCGTTAGAAAAGAAAACGAATTCAAAATTTCTAGGAGTATATATAGATGAAAGTTTGACTTGGAATGAGCATTTACATTATGTTACAACGTGTATTTCTAGAAATATTGGGATAATTTCCAAGCTGAAGTTCTTTCTTCCTCGTTCAACTTCATTTCTATTATATAATTCTTTATTTCTCCCATATGTAAGTTATTGCATTGTTGTATGGGGTACTTGCGGCTCTACCAAAATAAATTCTATATTCAAATTACAAAAGAAAGTTAGACGTATTTGTACAGGATCGCATTTTCTGGCTCATACTGATTCTTTATTTCATGAGTTTAAAACATTGAAGCTTTTTGATTTGAATATTATTCAAGTAGCAGTAATTATGTTTAAATATATACATGATCAACTTTCATCATCGTTTGATAACATGTTTGGGTTCAATACTTCTGTCCATTTGTACCCTACTCGTATATGTAGAAATTTCCACCTTTTGAATCCCAAATTATTAGTGACACATTAATCTATAACACATTCGGGTCCGGACATTTGGAATAATCTCCCGGATAACATAAAGTCTTGTTCAAGTATTTATTCTTTGAAAGCTTCACTTAAACGATATTTGATACAATTATATTCTCCAAACCAATTGAGCTAACAAATATTTATAGTATAGATTGTCATCTTATTGTCAATCTCTATTTTCTTCCTTCAACTGCACCTTGCACTCTCACCTGCAACTGCACTGCACTCACCTGAACACCTTCATCCAAGAGAGTTATGTCGTTGGATAGTCATTTTATGAGGGCTCCATCCATTTCAAGCTTAATCGCTTATGATGGTGGTCTCCTGCATTCAATTATCTATGTTGTTTACTGAAAAATACTGTATATCTTATTTTATGTTTCTGTGTATCTACATTGATCAATGCAATCACCTATGTGTATCTATTTATGTACTGTTATCGATTTATTTCACTGCACTTGTTATTCTTTGTCTTTGTACTTTTCGAAGTTTGCATTCAAATTCCATCTGATTGAATGCAAAAATAAAAGCAAACAAACAAACAAACAGAAAACGTCGATGAGAAGGATTTGAGAGATTTCGGTGTTTTCTGCCGCGTGAAGGCGCTGCTTGCTCGAGAATGAGAGTGTAAACCCTAACTTTAAAACCTTTTCCTCGTTTTAGATACCCTTTTCTGCAATTCTTGCAAATTTGGAGAAAATAACGTTGATTTTGAAAAAATTACGGGGATTTAAGTTTTGCAGATTTTGTTGCCAATCATGGTCTTGATCCTGTAACGCTATCATTTTGGTACAGGACGGCAGATTAGTCATATTCTTCAAAGTCCCGTTGAAGAAAAACAAGCACATGACCCTTGGTTTTATGTACATATTTGGGCTTCGGATGGGTCAACGTTATGGAATGGAGAGTTTCAAGAAAATGACATGGATTTCACTTTAACTGAGGAACGTCCTTAATCGACGCCAAATTTTTGCGATCGTAATCTGGCAGAACTGCGTATCTCTGGTCACGTGCCCGGGTTGATCAGCCAGAACTGCGTAAGTTTTTGGCCATGCGGTTTTTTTTTTTTTTTTTTTTTTTTTTTTTCAGGCAGATCTACGTATCTCTTTTTGTCGTCAACCACGTGCTTATCAGCCAGAACTGCGTATCTCCTAGAGATACGCAGTTCTGGCTGATAAACACGTGGTCTATCAACCAGAACTACGTATCTCGGTCTATTTTCTGCGGGTTGTCTATCGGATTTTACCATCCACCCCTAACTATTCAGCGGATGCAGTGTCAAAACAATGAACATTTTAGATCGAGTACATTTTTTTTTTGGTAATATTTGTATTGTATAAAGTCATCAATATTGATTCACATTTAATTTCATTTTATCCATTCATTTGTATGTGGAAAACAACTTGCTTTCGCCGAATTTTGTCAGTCTGTGTTCATGTTTCAGTATTATTTAGCGGCACAAGAAGTAGATACTGCTACATCAAAAGCCTGGCTGCTGCTTTGGTTATTGTCGATCTCATGAAGCATTGCATTTGGATTAAGCATAATACTAGACTAAGTTCTAGATGTTAAGCTATATTGTTCATCATGACTACAAGTACTACTCTGTAGACCGTCTAGACCGTAGTCAATTCAAGCCTAACGATACACTAGTCATAGACATCTAGAGACTAGTAGAGCGGTACGTAGGAATCTGCATACGAAAGGCCTACTGCTGTCATCGTTATCCTACTCTATGCCCAAAGTATGAGAATGCCTAGACCCTTTTGGCTGAAGGCCTAAACTCTATTTAAACTAAAGAATACTAGGAGCAGCATAGGCCTGACTAAAAGTTTATTTACAGCTTTATTAGAAAAAAAAAATAGACCCTAGGTCTCGTTTGTGTCGACTCAACTACTGTAAGCCTAATTCTACAGTACCGGTACTAACGTTAGGGTAGTAGTGTTCTAACCGTTACTATCTACGCAGACCTAAACGTACGAGAACTCTCGAACTCTTTCTACTCGATTGTCTAGAGTCTAGGTCTATTTTGGGGCGTCATTGTAACAGACTAGTAAATCAAAGAAAACTAGTTTCTAGATTTTCTAGTCTAACGTTAGACTCTAGAATCTATATCCAGGTAGGGGCTAAATCTAGAACTAGACTGTCTATTGGGGATCTAGGCCTAGTGGTACTGTTATAGTAGATCTAAGAACAACGTAAAGCCTAACCTGTCTATCCAATGACTAACGGTAAGTCTAATAAAGTCTATAGCCTATAAATGTCTAGCAAGTTAGTAAGAGTATTGTGATAGTAGTAATGTAGGCCTATAGATCACAGATCTAAATCTAAGTTCAGATCTATTTCTAGGGCTAAATGGTTATAATTTAGCGTTTAACCGGTAGATTCTATATTCTTCATATAACAAACTTTAAGAATGTCTAGCCGAATCAAATCTAGAAAAATAGAAAACTGAGTAAAGACAGAACAACCGGCGATTCAGCCTAATGTAAAAGTAACGGTAGACCCCAGTAGCCTAGTAGGCCCTAACTACGGAGCCCCAACGTGCAGCGTTTGGGCTGTGACATCTTCGCATTCAGATCGAGAAGTTGTACAAAACGGTGCCGTTTCGGCGCTATATTTCGTTAACTTTTCAACAAAAACTACTAGGAATACTTACATGGGTCGATTAAACCTAAATGATTAATTTCGGCGACTGTTTGATGCATTTCATCGCTTATGATGCAGAAAATGTCTTATAATCGAATATCTTCAGCTCACCGATGCTCACTGAAACTCACAATTACTCGCACAGCTCCAAGGCGCGCGCACAGCATGCATGCAGTGCAGTACGGCGCATTGATGACATGACAGTATGCATAATATACAAATGATGCAGAGGATAGAGTGTGTTAGTGTAGGCGTGGTGCACTCGAGGGTATTTACAATTGTGAAACATGCACGAGGCGAAGCCGAGTGCATGTTGCACTCAGTGGCGTATCTAGGGAAAACGGCGCCCGGGGCAAGCACGAAAATTGCGCCCCTAATTCCTGAAAAAGTTTTCAACCCCAACCCCATCCCGGTAGGGACTTTAAACAAGGTCCACATGAGCTTTTTCAAGCACTTAAAAGGGATCTTTTGAGGGTGATTTAAATGTAATGAATTTTGATAGATTTTGGCGAGCGAGCGCAGCGAGTGAGCCGAAAATTTTTGTATTTCAGCTTACAAAACATGGAATTCTTGTCATTTTTTGCTTACCAAATCTTACAATTCTAAACAAGATATAGTGACGGCCTTATAGATAACGATTTATACCAAAAAACTGAGGACCATACTCTACATTAGTACGCGCGAGTGAGCTGAAATTTGTATATGTCCTCGTCATCATCACGTATTGTTCTTATCTTTTTTAGTATAAATTTTGGCGAGCGAGCGCAGCGAGCGAGCCGAAAATTTTTGTATTTCAGCTTACAAAACATGGAATTCTTGTCATTTTTTGCTTATTAAATCTCACAATTATAGTGACGACCTTATAGATAACGATTTATATCAACAAAGTGAGGACTTGAAAAAATACTCTAAATTAGTACGAGCGAGTCATCATTACGTTTTTTTTTTCTTATCTTTTTTGATTTTTTTTTGCGCCCCCCTCCCCCGTATATATAATAATGTTCGAAACCGTTGGCGTCCTCTTTTGATAAAATCGGCGATCGCTTCAGAACGAATGAAATTGCAGACGCTGCTCCGTGTAACATTTTTCCTGCTAAATATAAAATGACATGAGTGAACACAATAGACATTGTCATTTTGTCCGCGTCATCGTCACGTTTTGTTCTTATCTTCTTCTCTTTTTTTATACAAATTTTGGCGAGCGAGCGTAGCGAGCGAGCCGAAAATTTTTGTATTTCAGCTTACAAATCATGAAACTCTTGTCATTTTTTGCTTATTAAATCTTACAATTCTAATCAAGATAATAGTGACGGCCTTATAGATAACGATTTATACCAACAAACCGAGGACTTGAAAAAATAATCTAAATTAGTACGAGCGAGTGAGCCGAAATTTGTATATTTCCGCGTCATCATTACGTTTTGTTATTATCTTGTTTGATTCGGGCTTTTTTGCGCCCCCCCCCCCTCCCGTATGTTCGAAACCGTTGGCGCCTTCTTTTGATCCAATTGGCGATCGCTTCAGAACGAAAGAAATTGCAGCCGCTGCTCCGTGAAACATTTTGCCGAAAATTTCTGTATTTCAGCTCACAGAACATGGAATTTTTGTGTGAACACAATAAACATTGTCATTTTGTCCGCGTCATCATCATGTTTAGTTTTTATCTTGTTTGATTTGGTTTTTTGCCCCCCCCCCCCCCCGCCATTCTCCCTCCTCCCTTCCGGGCGAGTTTTTTTTTTTTTTTTCCCTTCTTCTTCTTCTTTTCTTTTTTTCTTCTTCTTCGTTTTTTTTTTTTTTCGTTTTTTTGCGCCCCCAAGGAGTGGCGCCCGGGGCACGTGCCCCCCTTGCCCCCCCCCCCCAGATACGCCACTGGTTGCACTACATTGTAAATACCCGAGAGTGAGCTACGCCTCCTCTAACGCCACGAAATAATCCTGTGCATCATTTGTTTTATAAAATGGGTCGAAAATTCGAAAACTAACATCATTTTTCAGCGTTTTTCACGTACCTTTGTGGGTCAAGACGTCCGAAGATGTTCGTCCCAAATAGTAGAGGCTACTATGTAATCCCGTGAGATTTTTGTGCCAAAATTGATTTTTTTTGGCTAACTTTGTCAATTTGGGGGTGCTGAATCCAAAAAAGTTTGGTTCCATTTTTTCTGACCACGTCTTCAGCCGCCATTTTGAATTTCAAAATGGCCGCCATAGTAAACTGTGATTTTATCAATATCTCATTAAGTGAGTATTATAGAAGCTTCAAATTTGGTGCAAAGTGCATGGTTGTGATGTCAGACACTCTGGTATATCTTTTTCTGATATTGTGAATTGTTTTGATACAATTTGTAGGCTGCCATCTTGAATTTCAAAATGGCCGCCATAGCAAACAGTATTTTGAACCATATCTCATGCAGTGAGCAATGTAGAAGCTTCAAATTTGGTGCAAAATGCATGGTTGTGATGTCAGCCACTCTGATATATCATTTTCTGTTATTGTGGCTTGTTTTGATACAATTTCTGGGCTGCCATCTTGAAATTCAAAATGGCCGCCATAGCGTTTTTACCCATATCTCATGTTGCAATTATTGTAGGAGCATCAAATTCTCAGTAATAAGACATGCTAGTGGTGTCCAACGTTCCAATACAGCAGTTTCCTATTGTCGATCATTAGATAGGCCACCATCTTGAAATTCAAGATGGTGGCCATAGAAAAACATATGATACTGTGGTAAGCGCCCTATAGATAAATCTGCCAAAATTGTCTTAGTTAGATCGAATTCACGTTCAGGTCACGCAGAACGACAGCCATCTCTTAATTAAAAATGGCCGCCCTAAATTCAGACTGTAAGGACGAGGTTCTAATGATGTCATCAAGCCATCCTGAGGGGCAAAAACTGTGTGTGTGGGGGGGGGGGGGAGGGGAGGGGTCCCATACCATTTCCCATAAGTGTGGGCAAGCATGTAAGCGTTACATCCCACGTCCCATAATAGCGCCAAGCGGGTATGTGATTCGCTTACACGTGATTTGTTTTTACCTCTCAGGCAAAACATTATTTGTTTTTTTGGAACCTCGTCAATAGTTACATTCAATCCCAGTTATTGAATATTTGTACAAAAGTAAGCATTGATACAATTAAAGGTGATCTTCAAAAACTTGATGCTGCCTTGAGAGAATGAAGACAAACACGGAAAAGTCTCGCAATGTCAAGAAATGCCATGGTCACCCTACCAGGCATCCCATTCACAAGCTTGTTTGTTGACCACAAAATAAAACAACTCATCAGGGAGCTCATAATTGCTGGATGTATTTCTGGAATAACACAGACTGAATAAGGAATGCCAATGAGTAGGTTTTTCCTGATTGCCCTTGTGTGGGTCATCCTCAATTATCAAGTCTTCCAAGATGCTTAATGCTGTACCGCCAATGACTCTAAAACTACCAAGGAGCAATAATAGCTCAGTTCTGTGGCACTTTGGATGCATAAGAATTCCTCAACAATTTAGAACTCCATCACACGAGGGTAATCTCAAAAATTATCACTGCACTGAAACTGATGAACGTGGTGTTTGGCAATCAGGTATCGGAAACATTCAAGGAGGATATTCTAGAAAAAGATGAAAATGGATGTTTTCATGTTCTTTACTAAGAATTTGTATCTGAAAGAATTAAAAAAAAAATCTGTCTGGGATAATATGAGAAAGGCCAGTCATTCAGCTCTTGCAATTGAAATACACAATGTAAGATTGGATCAAAAGTCACTAAGCTTAAGAACACTATAACACTTCTAACACTTAAAACACTTCTACCGGTACACTAACAGTCTGATAGACCTGTCATTATCCAGTCATTACTGGAGGATACAATTATCGGAAGTTATAAGTTCCACTGTTCTATCAAGTAATTCCACAATCACTCTTCATCTCACAATTTATGGCCTTCTCCTCATTCTGACTAACAAAGGTTCATTTTTTCATACCCATGCCTTAGAAACCCACAAAACTGAGCCAAATAATCAGCCTGAAAGTTGAAATACTGATCAGTCAATTCCATCTGACACAGAACGGGGGAAAAAAGAAACAAAAGGTTTATCAAAGATGCCATGGGAGCTGTCACCCGTCGCAATGAGGAAGCAGATATCCTCATTCCGTTGCATGTATTAAATGCTACTTCAAGAGCAACAGGGAATTTCAGAGATATAGATGATTATTACGTATAGACACTGACATTTTCATTCTCCTAATGGATCGTTGCTTTACTGCATCGCATGTTGTCTGCTCCATCACTGGAAAAGGGGAGATGATTAAGTACAATTGACAATGTTGAGAGATTACGTTCTGCAAATTGTTGCGAAAAACAAAGGTCTGCTTGGTCATGCCTTTCATGGCACAGGATGAAGTTGAAAATTTGAGGATGTCTCAAAGAGCAGATGGATCAAGAATTCTCTAAGCCTTGAATCATGCAAAATATCCAATGACACAGTCCATGCCTTCCAGAAGTTGGGCGTGGATGACTTCAACCTGAACAATATCCCGCTTTGCTTTCGTAGAGTCTTGATACAACACATCTAGAGAACAAACCCTGTAAACCTTCAAAACCTAATTTGTGCCTCTACTATACAGGGGAATTTAATATGGTACATTGTAGTTATTTCCAGCGGATATACATAAACTGTGCAATTAAATGCTTTGAGCTTCCTACACCAACGGTAGCCACATAATTCATTATCATGTTCATAATAATGACAAGAAATGCAAAAGTCATTGTTTCTGGAAGAATTTAGAACCAATTCTCCCCTGTGTACAGCCCTATATACAAGTGCTGTGACTTTAAGAACACATGCAGGGAATGAGCCTAGAAGACATTTGATTTGATTTGATTTGATTTGATTTATTGGTTTCTGTATCATCATTGTACATATACACATTCATGTACAAACATAAATATGATAATATATATAAGCATTTTCTTGTTCATTGCCTGTGTACAATGTACAGCAAAAGTACAACAAAACATACTACAATGAATAATACAGAGGGGCTACAGCATAAGCGTAGCTTGATTTGCGTGCAGCCCCCGTAGCATAACAAAGTATTATAATGTACATCGGAAGGAGAATAGGAGGGAGGGATGACTTGCATAGAGATAGGATAGTTGAAAGGAGAAGGGGAAGGGAGAGGTTTGTCTGCTTTCACTAAAGGTTTATACAAAATAAAATCACCTGTATCACTGATTAGAAAGACATGACAAAATATTTCTTCAACGAGGTACAGGTGGACAGTTGATACAGGTCATGGTCGGTTACATAATCATTATTACATAATAGACTAATTGTGTCGATTAACTAAAGTAAATTTAACTTTAACTAAAGTAAATTTCCAATAAATTTTCTAGTACACGGCTAATATTGTGTATTTAAGTTCTACAACCAAATGGGGGCATTTAGTCACCCAGACACAGTTATTGAGGCACTTTTGAAAGTCATTTGCTTTGACACCAGAATCACATGATTTCCCATTCACAAGTTTTACCCAAATGCAATGCTCTTAAAGGAATGTTTCCCATGGCAGCCATTTTGCATTTCAACATGGCAGTGTACCTACAGGAAGCAGTCCCTCCTATGCAATGAGAACACTATTTATTGAAGTGATTGACTTACACATAGGTCCTACATGAAAGTGCTCCAGCATGCTTGAGTTTGCAGGGTAAAGATCTTACAGTACCAAATATGGGTCGAAATCATCTTGAATTTCATGAGTGGCAGCCAATGCGAATAATCCATTATTACAGAATGTGTATGATTATGTGTGTGTGTCTGTGTTTGTAAAATAATGTACAATGTACACCACCATAAACATTGATATGCCTAAAAGTTGCTTGTCGACCACAGATATTAGCTGAAAAGCAGCCATTTTGAATGATAAAATGGCAGCCTCAAAAATGATCTGCAATTTTAGGGAGGGGATCAAAGTACATCTGAATGTTCAACATCATGAGCCCGGTTTATGCCCGAAATGTGAACTTTCTGTATTGTTTACAGCATGAAATACGGGTCGAAATATACATTCTGGTATGGCGGCCATTTTGAATTTCAAGATGGCCACCTATGATATCAAAATGGACCATCATTTCAGATAAAGATGTTTCAGAAAGTATGATAGCAAACGCATGCTCTCTGCCAAAGTTAGAACCTTACACAATGCATACAATATGAGATATAGGCCCAATTACATTTGCTATGGTGGCCATTTTGAATTTCAAGATGGCCGCCAACCAAAATTATCCATCATTTAAAACAAATATGTATATATTAGCATATCTGACATCAGAAGCATGCTTTTTGGCCCAAATTTATACTTTCCATAATGCTTACAACCTGAGATACGGGTAAAAGTGCATTTAGCTATGGCGGCCATTTTGAATTTCAAGATGGCAGCCCTCAAATTGTATCAAAACAATCTACAATATCAGGAAATGGTGTATCACAATGTGTGACATTATAAACATGCTTTTTGCATCAAATTTGAACCTTCCATGATGCGCACATTATGAGATCTGGGTCAAAATACAGTTTGCTATGGCGGCCATTTTGACATTCAAAATGGCGGCTGAAGACGTGGTCGAAAAAAATGGAACCAACGTTTTTTGGATTCAGCACCCCCAAATTGACCAAGTTAGCTAAAAAAATCAATTTTGGCACAAAAATCTCACGGGATCCAATATTTCGACATAGCAGACCGTACTAAGACATTTACGCACGTCGCACTCGCGGAAGTCCCGCACATACAGCATAAGTATAATGGGGGTTGGGTTTCCGGACACTTAAGTTCCCGCATGAAAACTTACTTATTTTACACAGAATATGCACCCTTTACCTTAAAGACTTGATATAGACTCCTCATATAGGCCTACTAGACAACATACTCTGAAAACGGCGTGAGAATTAACCTGCTAAATCGTTGGATTTGCTCTTCAAAGTGACTCCATGTACGCGTCCGGTCCCATAACGCTTGGTCTACTGTACTGTACAAGTAGGCCATGGGGTGAAGCTGAAAAAGAGGCTTAGAAAATGGGTTTCGTTCCAGCAACACTGGCACTACTTTCTGAATGCGGAAATGGGATGTTTTGTACATCCTAAATATACTGTAAAAAGTTCTCCTCGAAATATCCTGTAGTTTTTGCGAAAATACATATTTTATAAACTGCGACCAGCAGCCCAATACACATATCGTAATGGGGCTGAGGATTGTAGCATTTAGGATCATGACAGGGTAGTATCGCGGAAAAATGTCCACCTTAAATCGAACAAAAATTCTTCAATTTGAAGACTTACAAGTAAGGTTGAAGTATTGACAACAGGGTTCGTGCAAGGTTTGGTTCTACAAATAGTCATTTTCTGTTCGAATTGATGACTTAATATGACTAGGTCGAGAGGAATCTGGGAGAGCTACGCTGAATTCACGGTCAGCGCAGGCGCACACATCACTGCGCACAAATTTCGAATCCATTGACTGGATATTAGATGTCTGTGTGTGCATGCGCTGGCCGTCAATTCAGTGTAGCTCTCCCAGTTTCCTCTCGACCGAGTCATATTTAGTCATCAATTTGAACAGAAAGGAACTATTTGCAGAAGCAAACTTTGCACGAACTCTGTTATCAATACTTCAAATTTATTAATAAGTCTTCAAATTGAAAATTTTACCCGATTTTAAGTTGATATTTGTCCGCGATAAAACATCCGTCATGATCCTGTATGCTACAGTTCACAGCCCCATGACGCTATGCGTATGGGGCTGCTGGCCGCAGTTATGCGTATGTGGCTGTTAGCCGCAGTATAGTTCCCATAGTGTTTCTAAGCTGAAATACATATACACATTTGTAAAGCACTGCTTATTAGCCATTTAAAAAAAAAAGTGAAGTTTTGGTTTAATAGTTGCATTATATCTCAGGTTTCAGCTTTTCCTGATGCTGGCTATGCAAAGGAGGACAAGAGCAAAGTGGTACGAGACCATATGAGAGAGAGCACTGACTGACCGTCAGAGGTCAAGGCAAATGCCTTATATTCTGTTCAAAGACATGTTATTAATCAAATGACTAATCATTCAAGGCAAAAAAAAAATGCAGTGCGTTTGTTTGTGTGTGTGTCTGCGTGCATGTGGGAGAATCTTATTGTACACACACACACACACACCCTCACATGCACACACACATAGGCACACACATAGTTATGAAGATTCAATATACCCAAGTGTATTAAAATAGTATTCTACATGCCTTGGCCATTTATCACATCAGCATCATAAAAAAGATTATCATAAACATGAACACACACAATGATATAATACATGTATTGATCAGTGCATTACACATACACAGGTGCATAAAAACGCTGACATATTATATACACTCACACGCACACATAGAAACTCATTTACACACATGAGACATTACTATTAAACAGATCATATTGTTTATCAGTAGACATGTTTTTTCTTTTCTTCTTCTTCTTCTTCTTAAGAAGCTTTAACATACTTAGATCACATAGCAATCACGTTTTTCATGAAATATTATACATTACTTTAGCACTAGAAAATTTAATCTCCATAAAATTTCCAGAAGTTTTCATTGCTATCATTTGGTTATAACATGGTGGGACACTACCTCCTTTCATGTAAGATAGCTCAAAATGATAATCAGTCAAATTTTCTAGTTGTAATAAATTTCCTGGAACATTCCATGGTCCAAATATCCTTGAAAGGGTGTAAAAGTTTTGAAAAATGCCAATATATGAAATAAAGGCAAAATTACAGTTTACCCTTTCATGAGTGAAAACTCTTGGATTCTGTATTGGAGGCAATGTGTACCTGAAAATCTTAGAGAGAATAAAACAGGTTTGGCATTAAAAATTATGATAATATTGCAATTAACTTCCAATATCAGAGGATCTGTGCAAACCTGACTCAACTTATGCACAATTTTCATTTGGCTGGTGTGTATTAGTTTTAGCAAACTGATTTTGTACTCACACCTACATTGTACTGACCTTTCTACATGAACATTCTGTTTCAGTATTAATAATAGTTACATATTCTTTTCCCCAGAGTGGGAGAAACAAATTTTAATCGTAGTCATTCAGTTTTATGGAAAAAAAAAACACACTTAGGAAATCATCTTTGTTCTTAGAATAATTTAACCCTAATCAAATCATAATAGTCGGCAGAAATGTTTGCTAAAGGGCGAACAATCTCATACTGAGGCAAGGAGTCAAAACATGTTGCATAAACATTGGCATTCAAAATACAGGAAGCAATCTGTATTACAAAGACATTTTATCATGCACAACTTTGGTAAGATGTCAATTCTTGAATATCAATCACATTGACCAAAGCATTGGTGCATATACAGTACATTCTGTTGTTTCTGAACTTTGCACTGAAGTTCTTTGTGTATGTGTGTGAATGTTTCAGTGGTGTATATATATTGCTCCATTTTATCAAGGACAACGTAATTTATAGTAACATGACAATGTTTTCATGCTTCAATATCAATCATATTAACCTATTTCCCCTGGCAAGTAATGAGCAGGTTGACTCTGTTGCAAATGATGCATTTTACAGGCAATACAGCAGAACCTGAAGAGCTTCCAGAAAAAAATCTTGATCTTGATGTGAGCGTCTTAGGGGAGGAAACAGATGCTCCTGCTGACGGACCAGGCTCCTCCTTAAGCTTTCGTTTCCTAGCGAGATTCAGGCGTTTGCTATCCATAAACCTCTTGTAGCACGTTTCATGGAATCCTATTTAATACAATGGAGAAATGAACAGCAATGATTAGCCGTTGGATTTTGTTACGGGGGAAAAAAGGCTAAACGCTAGAGGGAGGGGTTGAACATTACACTCAATATATCATTAAATGTACGGTAGACTATTGACTGCTAATATTTGAATCTCGTAATTACCCATAGGCCCTAGTACTATGCCAGATAAATCATTATCACCTCATGATCATTGTCATCATCAACTACTTCAACTTGTACTTGCAGTGCAATTACTGATTTTAAATTACATCTACAGCTTTCAGCACCTGATCACATGCAATATCAATTATCATAATTATGAATACAACTGCCTTATCATCATTAATACTAGTAATCCTTGGCCTTTCACTATCACCACCACCCACTGTTTTATAGTTTGGCACAACATAATGGTAATCATATGTTTTAGGGAGTTTAATTGTGGAAATTATGTTATTGTCATTGTTGGTTTTTTAGATCTATTTATATCAAATATTAATAAGTTAATTTAATGAGATCCTAAATGTGTGTTTTGAGGGGGGATTCGCCAATTTCAGGGGTGAGAGAAACAGGATGGATTTTTAATATCAATACTCCATGACCATGATTATGAAAATACAAATTTACATGCAGTTTACACCTTTTTCAATCCAGTCCTGTGTGTCAAGACTTTTACAAAACAATATCACCGATCAGCTACATCAACCTAACCTGGGCTGTACATAGAACAACATGCAAAATTACATCTAGGCTACATTATAACGGCGCTATGCCATGCCAAGGTAAAATTCAAGATAATTTATATAAAATGTAACAGACACGCTAACGGCTAAGCTACTGCATTAGCGCCCATTATAACACACACAAGCAGCGTTCATAACATAGCTAACGTTGTACTTGTAGTCATCATGGTCATTACTACGCATAACATGAGAGAGACTGCACTGCAGTGTCGACTGCTACGACTGTACGCACGTAAACTAACCTGTAAATTATCCTACTACGTAGGTTGCAGTCAGTCCCCCTGAGCAGCTGAATCACTTCGTTCTGGTCTGCGATTTCACGGTCTCCCCCACTCAATTTGATCCACTCTTTGGCACACAAAATAGGTTTCGTCTATCTTGGGTTTGTCACAGCCGTGAAATTTTCAAACTTCATCGATGTTACATGCATAATAACGCATCTTAAAAGTTTCGGCTGAGCAGACGACGTAGACGCGTCGACAGGCTCACAGGGGGCGGCCATTTTGACTCGTAAACAATAATTCTCGATTCGGATTGGATAACATACATCACATGATCGTTCGCGAATGAATATCGTACACGGCAAAGTGTACATATTCAGCTCCTCAGTGACAAAAAAGTTCACTGTTTCCCCCTAAATTACCAAAATACTACAGGAGGGTTTGTGTCGAACTTTTTCCTGTTGCCTTTTTGGTTATTTGTTAACACGTAGCTGTGGAGAAATTTTAGTGCCGCAGTTGTCGGAACGAAACAAGCGAAAAAACCAGCTCACCCCATGGCCTAAAAGTTTACGTATAGTAGAGTATACGTACGTACGCCACACATGTTATGCACAAGGGAAGACAGGCCGGCCGGCGTTTATTTTTTTTTTAAGACGGCACAGATTGGGGCATGGCGCGTGTTAAACCTATGGGAAAAACGTTGGGTTAGGGTTTTTGGTTAGGGTTAGGGTTAGGGTTAGGGTTGCGGTTAGGGTTAGGGTTAGGGTTAGGGTTAGGGTAAGGGTTTGATGGTTAGGGTTAGGATTAGGATTAGGGTTAGGTTTAGGGATAGGGTTCCCGATAGATTTTTAGTTTCCCCAATCTGTGCCGTCTAAAAAAAAACACGCCGCTCCGGCCGGCAGCCCGAACTAGAAGTTGTTTACAGGATTGACAGCGCGTATGCATGCAATTCATCAAAGGAGCCGCCGCTATGGCCGCGCGCACAGACGATCGGCAATCTACCATAGGATTACAGGCAGTGCAATTGTACTGAAGTAAAGGAAGGAGGTGTGTCTCATTTCAGCGCTTCGTATTGGCTACATTCTTGACCCCATTTTATAATGCGTACTGATGGATATTCTCATGGTCGGACATCCGGGTATTTTGCGTGTCACGGGGTCATGGATAGCGGTGGAGTGAAAACAAGCCATAGTCTATAGTCGCGTGAGCCTGGAGTGGTAACGCTGTACGTGATTTTTGCCGGAGCGCCCCGCGAGCATAGCGCTAGCGCAAGCTGTACTACTGTGAGTGCGGGCGGCAGGATTAGGCCCTAGGCCTACCCTAAATTAGGCCCTACCCTAAGCCTACTACATTATACGAATAATTTATGAGTTATGAGTGCATAGGGCACGAATATCGCACGAGGCACGAGATAAGCCACTGGTCTATTCAACAAGGCGCGTAGCGCCGCGTTGAATAGACCAGTGGCGAATCTCGCGCCGAGTGCGGTATTACGTGCCCCAATGCACGAACAAAATCATAAATTATTCGTTTTATACAACACCTTGTTCACAATAACAGTACTAAATTAGTGATCGCCAACTCAGAAAGGCCCAAAAATAAATGTAACAATTAGGCAGAGAATTGTAAACCACCCTGTGTACTGCTTTCAAACACTCGTCATGATTCGACCACACAGTCACAGGAATCACAAACTCCGCAGGGTCTATACCCATTCTACGCTAACGTTAGATCGAGTTAGGCCTGACTGTTGGGCCGATCTGAGATGTCGGTAGATCTAGTAGTAGGTCTGGGCCCCGTTTTATCAAAAGATAAATTTAACGTTAAGTCAAGATAATCTATGATTAACCTCTCAAATCAACTCTAAGTTCACTTAATCTACGATGAACTTCCAAATCAACTCTTAGTCCGTTTTATCAAGAGACCCAAAGTTGAAATCCACTTTAACTTCCTCCAAAATCAATATTAAGTTTTCTCAACCGCTCCAAATCCATGATTAACTTAATAGTTGATAAATATTAACTTTAAGTAGAAACAGTCTAGGTAGACTTAATTGTAAGGCAATTTACAGATAAATGACTGTCACACTTTCCTAGTCTAGCTGGAGTCTTGTCACAAATGTTTGTCTGTTAACTGCTCACTTTCTCTAACATTTAGTTGCGTACATGTAGGCCTAATTATGGTCTTTTCCTTGCATCAAATTCACGATCGGCACGCCTTGCTTACGCGACTGCTGCACGCAAACACCCTAGACAGCAGTCTCAATCCCAGCCTGCGCGCCTGGCGCCTCGGCCCGCCCGCCAATCAAGCCATCGCCAGCAAGGGCAAGTACTAAACCGAGTACTGTAACTGAAACCGCGTCAGTGTGCAATGCATATCTTGCCAAAGAACCCATATGCGAGGAAACCAGTGATTTCTGACGTGAGTAGGCCTACGTAGAGCTGGTTCGTCAATAGATACTAATTAAGAGTTTAGTAGGCCTATACAGAAAATAAAGAGTTTAGTTCTACAGCACCGAGTACGACAGTAACTTGAGATCTAGGCTAACTACTAGTAATATAGTATAGGCTTTAACGTTAGGCCTAAGTAACGTTCAGCGAGTCGTTTGTACTTACCGTAACACGTAGGTCTACTGCAGATTAGAGCGTCTCCTCTTAAGTCTAGAATTTCGACATGTTGATTTACAGGTATAGACTCGCGATCTATTCTTTACAAGGCCGATCTGCGCCGTAGAGGTAAAAAAAAGCTGCTGAGGTGTAGTCACCACACTCTCACAAGTTTCCATAATCCTACACGTAAACACACAGGACTTCCTTCAGCCTATTACTATTAGCGTGAATAGACTTGAAACAATGCATAGATAGGCCTACCACGACCTTCACACCTTGGACAGTCAGTTACTGTACGTTTAGATCCATGTCAATGAATATACTTAGTGTTTAATCCTACGAAGTGTGCGGAATCTTTACGGTACAGACGTACGCAGATTTTCGTTGAGCTCGAGGTGTGCTAGATCTGTCGACCTACTTTCTTCAGTACAACGCAAAACGGCGTATTTTGCAGTTCTGTTGCAAACTTTTTACTTCTAATTCAGCGGCTGTAGCGCTATAATACTACAGCGTCGCACTAGCAGACTACAGTATAGCTTCCGTAATTCCGTGGCCATGGCAAACAATCATGTTTTTGTTGTTTGTTTTGCTTAAAGTATTGTATTGTTTTTAAGCAGACAGTACCGGAATCCAGCCTCGTCCCGTGTTTTTTGTTTTGACTAAATCAATAATTAAGTCATGGTGATCACCTATAACTATAATCGACTGTTAAGTCTCTTCGTAAAACGGAAACTTGCACTTGATTTAAAGTAATAGCGGACTTCAAGTTGGATAAAGTTAGCGTTGATTTCAGAATCAACACTAACTTTATCTTGATAAAACAGGGCCCTGGACTTTGTCTATTTCCGAAAATGATTTTGTATAAAAACACAGAAAAATAATCAAATTACGGTTTCTCGACTTGAAATGAAGTCTTGATTTTGGGATCACTGTGGTCCACGTAGCAGATCAGAGTAAAAAGTAAAAACACAGCAGTAGGTATAAGGGCCGCGATACATGCAACTAGCTAGGTAAAGTAGCTGCGCGTACACGTTAACGTTGCAGTACTTCGCCGCGCCTGGTCTGTGAGACTTGCCGGCAGCGCAGCGCAGCCGGCCAGCACGTACAATGTAGTTTGTTGGCGCTTTGCTATGGGTGTGAGCAACAGAACTCTGTGAGCGGCCGGCCATGCATTAGTAGCCCCCCGCGAAGCCGTGCTATAGTACCTTCGAGCCGTGCAATAGGCCCATGCCAGGGGCCTAGTGTATGGCTGTCACTCTCAATGAGTTTGATAGGTATTTTCTATTGAATGTCATGTGACATGTTCTTGGCCAATCACAATTCGACATCATTCTGAGGTGTTGTATAAACAGTACTAACGTTAGGCCTATAGACCTACCTGAAGTTTCTCTGAGGTATGGTTGGGGCACCACCTATCGGCAGGGCACCTTCCCATCGGCACCCTGCGTATCATGGCTGTTTCAGTGTTTGCGTATAGAACGAAAAGGTACGCGCGGGATTAAGTGTCATTAGCTATAAATACAATAAAAACGAAGAAACGAAAATCAAACTAAAAAAAAA
The DNA here is from genome assembly GCF_964275005.1 of Diadema setosum. Taxonomy (NCBI): domain Eukaryota; kingdom Metazoa; phylum Echinodermata; class Echinoidea; order Diadematoida; family Diadematidae; genus Diadema; species Diadema setosum. The sequence continues at coordinate 34,304,278 of NC_092687.1, forward strand.
GATAAAAATTACACATCCGCTCAGACGACGCATGACTGTGAAATTCACGTGTATTACCTATGGCCTGTGAAATTCACGTGTATTACCTATGGCCATTATGCTGTGAAATTCACGTGTATACCTATGGAGGGGAGGGGGTGCCGATCGCAAGGTTCCCTTTTTAGCTGCGCGAAGAAAACGGAACGCACGCATTAAAATAGGCCCATTTACACTTGCTTGGAAAAATCGCGATTTTTCTAAAATCGCGACATTTGGGTGTAAGTTGCTAAGCAACTACACCCAAACGCCCTCGAAACATCGCCAGAAAAATCTCCAGCCGGAGTGCGATTTTTTGAAACATCGCAAAGTTTGAGGCGAAGTTAGCGAGTGTAAACCCAAGCTGCAGAAATATCGCGATTTTTCATCACGTGACTCTCGGTATCGGATTGCACCGGGAGTTTACGCGCGCTCCCGATCCCTCTTTGGAACGTGTAAAGAGCACGTCGGTCACTGGCCAGAGTACTGTACTAGTACACGGTATAGACAGCTGTGTACAGCCACAGGTCTTAACGGCCGATCCTCGGTCGGCTCGTGGTCTCTCACCTCCCCGTCCCTGATGAAACTAGTACACTGTACGTGAAAACTACTACTGGTAGCAAACCTGAAGTTCTCCAACCACGTATCATCACCCCATGACAACTTAACAAAACAATGTTCTCCCAGAAATGCGTTGATTCAGATCTGCCCCCCCCCCCCCCCACGGAAGAAAGCAGTAACTGCATAACTGCTGAGCTGAGATAAATGCGATTTTGTGTTTTTTGCAGATTCTTTAAAAACACAGAAACATTCAAAAATAATTTTGTGGTATGATTATGCACCATACCTAGTTGTCTAACAATACCTAGGAAAAAATGATGTTTCCGCTATTTTTTAAATGTTATTTAGGAAAATGCAGTTACTGCGGTGGCTCACCCTTGATTCTGGGTAGTTTCCCCACGGAAAAAAGCAGTAACTGCAGACGGCCAGGAGTCTGCTGTTTTCCCCATGGAAAAAAGCAGTAACTGCACATGTCACATGACCATAGGAGGAGAATTGTTACCACCACCAGGTTATAAAGTTCTTCTACTTTCTGGTTAGTCTAGATCTATAAGATCTAGGACCTATCGCTAGACCTAGACTAGGTCTTGTAGATTGAATGGCATTCTGTGTAAAAATAAGGTAGACACCTATGTACCCTAATTGAACTTTGGAGTGCCCGGCCTGGCCCTGACACATGACCCTGGACTAGACAATAAAGTCAAGTCTCTTCGTCTTAGATCCTAGTCGAAATCTGACGTTACACTTAAGCTAGACTACAGATCTCTGTCCAATGTTAGTGCTAGACCTAGATCTATTACGTTAGATTAGGCCTACTGACATTTTGTCTAACACTAAACAGTTAACAATAGATTAGAATCTAGATCTACTCTGTAACTTTAGATCTGGTAGACCTATTTTAAACTTTAGGGCCTACATCTAACATTAGACTAACGTTAGTGCATTAGTACTAGTGCTCATCTCCCTTCAATATATTTTCAGCTCACCTAGATTTTCTGGTTCTGGCCAAAGCCATGGCTACCATGACTTTTCCTCTGCAATTCATGATAGATTTACAGGCATGCCTGGACCGCAGAAACTGTGTGACAGCATGGTTAGCACTGGCATGATCACTCAGACTGTACCAGTCCTGCAATACTGTGCATGCAAGTGATGACTGTGCATGCAATGTTTAGCTAGTTACTGTATGCTGCAGAATTAATGCGCATGCAGCTGCTGCGCGCGTATTCTGCACTCTGAGCGCGCTGAGTCTGCCAGGTTTGCTAGTCTCCAGAAAGAAGCTTTTTCTACAACTTGTCATATGATTCCCTGCGGGCAGAGTCAAGTTACTGGTGAAACAATCTTTTTATATCTACTCTCCTAAATTATGGGAGAAACTGCTGTTTACATTGTTTTAAAAAAAAATTAGTAGAAAAAATTAAATGGTATTAGGGAAAAAAATATACAGGAAGGACTATACAGAGTCTGAATGATAAAGACTAAATTGTTAGTTACTGCTTTCTTCCGTGGGATTTGTTAGTTACTGCTTTTTTCCGTGGGGAAACTTGCAAAGTTGAATCAACTGGATGCAGTTACTGCTTTTTGCAAAAGTGAAAAATTGTATTTTTGGTCACTTTCATTTTTCTTTTTGCAAAACTGACCTATTAACATTGGAGAGCATTGGGTAAAATATTCATTTTTGCAAAAAAGTAAACATTCATAAAAATTTCAGTTACTGCTTTTTTCCGTGGGGGGGCAGAGATTGTGGGAGTGCCCGTACTGCTCTCGATTTTACGTTGTTTGTGGAATACAGGACTCAGGAGTACGTAACAGGTGTAAGTTCTTGCTGTCACCTGAGAAAATATCAGTCCTAACTTCCAAGTCTGTAATACTTCCCACTTTCGTCATATCGGCGAAATTTCATGATCCTCCTGAATGCTGCTGTAGATGAAGTTTTACACACCTACTACGTATGTGATCTAATATAGCAAGCTATATAGCTTTACCGTATGTAAACAGTCTCGAGAAGCACAAATTTATGTGTGCATTGTACTGATAAAAAGCCCTGGCTCAACGTTCCAACCAGCCAGCTGTGATCAAAATATACTGCACTCCACTGCAGTGAAAACGAACAGAATAGCGCGCGCTTCTACTCAGCTACCGTGTTGAAAACAGGTAAATTACGCATGCGCACTACCGACCAAAAAATCGCGATGTTTCGTGAAGCTCAAACTTCGCGTGCTTTTGCGCAAGTGTAAACGGTGGAACCAAAATATCGCGATTTTAAAAATCGCGATGTTAGTAAGTGTAAATGCGGCTAATTGCGCTATTTTAAAACGGAGATTCATAATCAACGAGACGGTCACGACATTCAAAACTGCAGTATTTATGGCATATTTCACGTAAGAATTAGGCGGATTTGTGTTACATTTTTAGAATAAACAAGCTACAGATCCTTAGGGTGACGATACGTGGTACCCCCAACCCTACTATGAGCGTAGATATCGGGGTAGCCCATAGCGAAATATATGTGGTCTGCAGATGGCCATCTGCAGGCCATCCGATAGCTATCCGATGCTATGCCATCCGATAACTATCGGATGGCAATTTCACATGCAAATTAGTTACCATCAGCAAGCCATCGGCTAGCAGATGGCTTGCTGATGAGTACATCCCGATGGCTTGCTGATGGGTACATTTCCCGATGGCTTGCTGATGGCTAAATTTCCCGATGGCTTGCTGATGTGTATACATTTGCCAACGGCTTTCCGATACATGGGTACATTTTCCGATGGCTGATAGCACTATGGAAGTATAACATACCTGTACATACCAGCCACCCGCAATGGCTTGCTGATGGGTACATTTCCAACACACTCTGAAGAGTCTCTTCTGCAGGCTTGACCATCTGGTACCTCATGACCTCTTGGCCAACATCAGGTACCGGTTCGGTATTTGAGTATCTGAGCTTTGATTTGTTCAATTTTCCCATCCATAATTGCTGGAGAAACATAAGTACAAGTAGCAGGAATTCCTCTTTCCACTGTCCATTCTCTTGGAAGATTAGCTGTAGATTCAAATTCAAGCTGTTTGGGAGGCTGCAGCTAGCTGCTCCATCATGTAAAATCAAATGAAGAAATCCGCATGCATCCACAAACCACGTCACAATCCTTGTACGTTATAGTAATGGGACAATTTCTGGCTGGTGTATCCGGTCACACGAAGTCAGCACCTTTCTGCAGGAATCTCTGTTACGATCAATTTTCAATATATGTGTCATTGCCACAATCCATACAGAGACTCTATCATCTCGGTTCATAGAGATAGGCCTACTAGTACTATATAAAGCACTTCCCACCAATATCTCAAAGTCCGATCGGTATAAGACTTACCATTGCGCAGGTATATATCCAGTGCACAACCACACACAGTCCCACTCATAGCAATTTGCGTAAATATGTCTCATGGAGCTTAACGTATCACATGCCTGGAGTTGATTGACACAATTTCCGATGCAAAAACGTTTAGGCTCCACTCCTGATACTATGTAACATTGTTTGGTCCTTTTAGAGACTACCATTAACATCTCGCGGGTTCACAATCACTCACCATTCAGTTGGTACCGGGTAATCATGTTGATTCATCATCTTCTACCTGACACTGGATACTACTAATATAAGGCTCATACTGAACATTGCAGCTACACTTGATCCACCACAATTGCAGGCTCTTCAGTTTTCACACAAAGTAAGGACATTCTGTTACTAGTCTGGGTGCCAAAGGCTGAACCTTGTTTTGCCGTCCACCCAATGTTTGTTGATGGTTTTACCCTATTTCGGGGGTGCTGAATCCGAATCTGCATGATGCAACTCTTGCATCCTTGAGGGTTTTGAGATATTCAAGATGGCCGCCAAAATGGCCGCCCAAACCGGAAATTCCCATGTATTTCCTTCTACATGGTGAGAAATTGAAAACAATTCACGGTTTTACCCTATTTCGAGGGTGCTAAATCCAAATCTAGATGATGCAACTCTTGCATCCTTGAGGATTTTGAGATATTCAAGATGGCCGCCAAAATGGCCGCCAAAATCGGAAATTCCTATGTATTTCCTTCTAAATGGTGAGAAATTGAAAACAATTGATGGTTCTAAGCTATTTCGAGAGTGCTGAACCCGAATCTGGCTGATGCGACTCTTGCATCCTTTAGGATATTGAGATATTCAAGATGGCCGCCAAAATGGCAGCCAAATTACCCGGAAATTCCTTCTAAATGGTGAAAAGTTCAAAACAATTTATGGTTCTAAGCTATTTCGAGAGTGCTGAACCCGAATCTGGCTGATGCGACTCTTGCATCCTTTAGGATATTGAGATATGCAAGATGGCCGCCAAAATGGCCGCCAAAATGGCCGCCCAAACCGGAAATTCCTATGTACTTCCTTCTTTAATAGTGGTGAGTAATTGAAAACAATTGATAGTTCGAAGCTATTTCGACCGTGCTGAATCCGAATCAGGATGATGCGACTCTTGCATCCTTGAGGATTTTGAGATATTCAAGATGGCCGCCAAAATGGCCGCCAAAATGGCCGCCCAAACCGGAAATTCCCCTGTATTTCCTTCTAAATGGTGAGAAATTGAAAAACTATTGATGGTTTTACCCTAGTTCGAGGGTGCTGAATCAGAATCTTGATAAAACTCTTGTATCCTTAAGGGTTTTGAGATAATAAAGATGGCCACCAAAATGACTGCCAAAAATGGAAACTCACATGTAGAGTAGAGACCCCCCTTTTTCCTTCTAAATGGTGTAAAATTGAAAACAAACTGATGGTTTTACCCTTTTTTGAGTTTGCTGAATTTCAAGCTGCAGGATCTAGCTCTTGCATCCCTAATGGTTTTGAGATGATAAAGATGGCCGCCAAAATGGCCCCAAATGGCCGTCAAAAACGGAAATTTCCATTTAGGCCCCCTAATTCGGTCTAAATGGTGTAAAATTTAAAAAAAAAAAAAAACAATTGGTGGTTTTACCCTATTTTGAAAGTGTTGAATCCGAACCTGGTTGATGCACCCCCCCCCCCAAGGAAAAACGCAGTATCTACATCCAGCTCCATTTCTCAACAACCGAGATATTCACCATTTTATGTTTTTGCCAAAGCCCCTGGAAAATATAGTCTTTTGAAAAATTCCTTCATTGTGGAATTTTAGTCTATCTAGCTACCAATTTTCCTGGAAAATATCATTTTGTGTTTTTGTTTTGTTTTTAAGTTATTAATGAAAATGTAGATACTTTGGGGAAACCCCATGCAATTGACTGATTTCCCCAAGGAAAAACGCAGTATCTGCAATGGAACGAATTTCCCCAAGGAAAAACGCAGTATCTACAGCGGAATGACTAGGATTAATCTTCTGCCATAATTATGTATGCATGTATACATCATTGTACAAGTATTCATGATGCACCATCCTCAACCTCTGGCCCTGGGGGATGCATCCTCCATCCCCCATATATGCCCTGATTGCAGAGCAGGCTTCATAACAATAGCATTAACAAATAGGCCTAACAGATCGTTCTTGGAACGTTTTGCTTACATTCCCAGACCGATCTTGCTGTAACGTTACGCGTTTATATGAAGCTTGCCAGGGCTGTAATGTGATGCTACATGGCCTAGCCGCTAACTAGCATCTAGAATACTAGATCTAGATCTGTACAGTCTAGGCTAGAGTCTGTCTAGACCAAAATAAATCTAAATCGGGTGTCTGGACCTAGATCGATCTAGACTAGGTCTAGTTTTTACATCGTTTATTCTAGGCTGGCTACGTAGCAGGCTACACGAGTCTAGGCCTACATGTACTTCTTTCTTAGTTTTATAAACAGGCCTGCCCTAGAGTAGGCTTATTCTAGTCCTACACTACATCTTTCTTTAGACTTTCGGAATACGGACCCTGAAAGTTCTGATTAACGTTAAGTTTAACGTTAGAAAAGAGACGCAAGACTCAAACATTACTGTCTAGACAAGTCTTAGACTTGGACTTAGATCTAAATATAGGGTCTAACATGTTAGTATATAAACGCGACGTTTATCCGATACAACACAAATAGATCTAGAAATTTCTAACGTTAGGTCTATTGCCTTTCGACGAAACTTTCAGATTTGGAGCCTGAGGAATTTTGACAAGGGTCTAGGCCTATCAAAGTTACTTCACAACAAGTTGATATTGAAATAGTACGGAAGATGTTCATCATCGAGGTAGAATATGAAAGAAAAGCTGATCGTTAATCACACGAAGCGAGGTAAACATGCATTTGTGTTTAGAACTCTTAGTCTAACGTAACGTTACCTCGCTTCGTGTGACAAACATGCATTTGTGTTTAACTCGCTTCGTGTGACAAACGATCAGCTTTATTCTTTCAATATTGAAATAGTTTTGAATTACTTACTCATTATCTGCAGATAAATTTTTCTTGAGGGCTAGGCTCACGAGTAATTTTCCCCGCGACAACATTTTGTTCTAATCCAAGACAAGTACACACTCACACTGTATGCTGATTAGCCGGCCGGGCCGGGCCCTGTGCTGACTGCATGCTCAGTGCAGCTAATATGCAAGCTGTGTGTTTTGCTGTATTGTTTAATGTGCACTCGGTTAGTCTTAATCACACACTGTGTTTTATATTAGGATCACAATCTCATCAAAATATTTACTAATCAGTATTGTTTCGGTTAGATATTTTGAACATTATGTCTTATTATTGAGCAAGTATATCTAAAGAAAGTAATTTACGTTCAAATTACAGAACAACCGGCAAAGTATTCACACATATAAATAACAGTGTCTGGTAATTAAGACTAGCTTTGTAGATACTGCGTTTTTCCTTGGGGAAATATTCATCATGTAGATACTGCGTTTTTCCTTGGGGAAAGTGCAAGTTAAGTGTAGACTGCGTTTGGCAGTTACGGAAAAGTAGCTTTCCAAACATTTTTTCAAAAATCTGAATATGTCATATGAAGAAGGATTACCCACTGACTATATTTATGCAAAAAAGTGAAAATCGCCAAAAATGTTAGATACTGCGTTTTTCCTTGGGGGGCAGTGCAACTCATGTGTTTTGGGGTTTTTTGAGAATTCCATGATGACCGCCAAAATAACTGTCAATATTGAAATTTTTGAGACCCTATTCAGCACCCTCGACATTTTGTTGTTGCCATTTTTGCGTTCCTTAGGGTTTTGAGATGTCCAAGATGACCGCCAAATTAATTGGCAGAAATTGAAATTCCAATGTTAATATTTTTTTTTTTCTAAATGGTAAAAATTTGAAAAAAAAATGATGGTCTCACCCCATTTCGAGGGTGCTGAAGGTTTTGAGATATTTACAAATGTCCTGTATAAACGGAAATTCCTTGATATTTTCTTATAAATTGTGAAATATTGTGCTATAAAGTGAAGCGAGTGATTAAAAATAATAATCCGTATTCTTGAATTCAACTCGGTTGAGCAAATTTGTCAAATCAGCCAACAATTAATGGCATCCAAAATGACTGTCACAATAGTATTGTAATATACTGAGATATTCCGCTATGTCAAACGGAACTTTAACACGTAATGGAAAGAAAATGATATGGACATCATACTGAAACGTACAAACACAAAGATAAGACTGAAAATTTCTTTATGCACAATAATTGTTATAGAGTAATGCCTGTGGTAGCCAATAATATTGGGAATCTCAGTAAACTTCTCTACATCACTATCACAATATGATTGAGATGGCGGTATGTCTTGTCCGCTGATTGTTAGTGTTCAAAACATATCCATGATATGTAGATGAAACAGTGTAATCTTTCAAATATTCAACGGCATCTGTAGTCTTGCAGAATTCATTCCTGGCACAGCTGTATCTTACAAACTCCAAGATATCCGGTAAAGCTGGTTTCACTGTACAGCAAGTTCAAACTGGGATGTACAATATGCACTCGTTTATCATCAGAGTATGGTTGGGTTTAGATTTTGACATTGACGAAAACCTGAAATAGGGTAAAACCATCAAATGTTATCAATTTCTCACCATTCTGGCGAGCATTTTGGCGGCTATCTTGAATATCTCCAAACTCTTCATGATGCAAGGGTGGTTTCGTCCAGATTCGCATTCAGCACAGTGATCAAACTATGGTGGAATCATCAATAAAATTGTTCTCAATTGCGAAATATTAAAATTGAAATACGTGGAAATTTCCGGTTTTGGCGGCCATTTTGAAATAGGAATAGAATAGAACCATCAATTGTTTTCAATTTTGAACCATTGAGAATGAAATACGTGAGAATTTCCGGTTTTGGCGGCCATTTTTGGCGGCCATCTTGAATATCTCAATATCCTCGAGGATGCAGGAGTTGCATCATCCAGATACGGATTCAGCACCACCCAAACAGGGTAAAACCATCAATTATTTTCAATTTCTCACCATTTAAAAGGAAATACGTGAGAATTTCCGGTTTTGGCAGCCATTTTGGCGGCCATCTTGAATATCTCAAAACCCTCAAGGATGCAAGAGTTGCATCATCCAGATTCAGATTCAGCACCATCGAAATAGGGTAAAACCATCAATTGTTTTCAATTTCTCACGAATCAAAAGGAAATACATGGGAATTTCCAGATTTGGTGCCCATTTTGGCGGCCATCTTGAATATCTCAAAATCCTCAAGGATGCAAGAGTTGCATCACCCAGATTCGGATTCAGCACCCTCGAAATAGGGTAAAACCATCAAGTGTTTTCAATTTTTCACAATTGAGAATGAAATACGTGAGAATTTCCGGTTTGGGCGGCCATTTTGGCGGCCATCTTGAATATCTCAAAACCCTCAAGGATGCAAGAGTTGCATCATCCAGATTCGAATTCAGCACCCTCGAAATAGGGTAAAACTATCAAAAAACATTGGGTGGACGGTAAAACAAGGTTAGGCCCAAAAAGTGGCTTTGGCACCCAGACTATACTGTGTGACATTAAAATATGGGATAAAGTGAGAAACTTGTTACCTGCTGATAAGAATGATGGAGGAGAGACATAGACCCTATTGGAGCTGTGCATGGAGTGGTGTAGGAATGATGATGGCCAACGGTTATTTCAAAGCTGGTTTAACCAGGGAGGTGGGCACCTCATTGGTCTGACCACAAGGTCATCATCACCCCATACAGTCTCTCCCCCAGTCTCTTGGCCTGGCCCATAAATTTTCTTAATGACACACAAATATATATTGTGTATGAACTCCTGGTTTCAGAGACTATGTTTGCTGATGTCTTCCTGGTGATACAAATGATCAGATTTTTGAAACTACAAGTTTTCTGATGGCTTCCTGATAACTGTTTTTATTTGCCAATGTCATCTTGATGGTTGATTCTTTGCCATCAGCGGTAAGACATCAGCTACCTGATGTCTTCCCGATGGTTAGGTGAGAAGCTGTTTAAAAAACCGAGTTTGCTGATGTGCTCCTGATAGTTATCAATTGGCCATCGGCTAGCCGATGACTTGTTGATAACTGGGTTAGAAACGATCAGAAAGACATCAGCTACCTGATGTCTTCCCGATGGTTAGGTGAGAAGCTGTTTAAAAAACCGAGTTTGCTGATGTGCTCCTGATAGTTATCGATTGGTCATCAGCTAGCCGATGTCTTGCTGATATCTGGGTTAGAAACTATCAGGAAGACATCGGCTAGCGGGTGATTGCTGATAGCTACCAAATCACTACCCAAATGCTATCCGATAACCATCGGATGATCATCCGATGGCTATCGGATGGTATTCTTTTTTGGTATGGGAGGGCCTACTCAAAGAGGTTCTACTGCACATCTGGCCATTTTGTCGGGTCGTTGATTCAGAGTCCTGCCGCGATTTCATATGGGCACAGGTCCAGTCCGGCTGCCTTCAACTTGGCAGAATACCGGGACCGATCGATCGACAGGATCCAGATTTTTAGAATATTGCTGGCAAGACATGATGCATGTATCTCATGAATGATGGCACAAATGACAAAATGAATATAATGAAAAACAGTCCCCATGTCTGCGTAGAGTTGCACATACTAATGACATAAGTGAGGTTCACACCTAGATCCCTTTACCTTAAGGTTTTCAAAACCTCGAGGTTTTGTAAACCACGAGGCACTAAACTCTAAACTCTAACTAAGTTAGCGTAGATGTAGACGCATGTTGTTTTGAAAACCACGACAAAACCTTAAGGCGAAGACACCACGACAACACCACAAGATTTCTTAGGGTGTTGTCGTGGTTTAAGCGCGTAGTTTAAGAGCGCTGCCACAGCGCGCTTAAACTATGACAGATGTGAACGGAGTTTTGTTAACCACGACGCTCAGTTTTTTCCACAATAGTGCGCAACCCTATGTACAAACTAGGCGCCATTTATTTTCTATCGTAGTTATCTTTACCTCGAGGTTTTGCTAACTGCATGTAGGTGTGAACGGCATCGAAGTTTTGTCGTGGTTAGGGGAAGGAATTTTTGCGCTCGTAGTTAGCAGTCAGGGAGACTACCTATTTTGAGGGAAGATTGAAATCCCCCCAAAGAGGGAACATTGAACCGCGAGCAGATGTTACGTAACGGAGCGACGCGATATGGTCAGAGCGAACCGTTACAGATGTTCTTTTTCCAGTCGCTATGAGAATAATTCACCAAGAGGGAGAGAGAGAAACACATGTACACACACGCGAGCGTACACACACGGAGGGTCATCCGCATCGAGTTGGGGGACGGATCGTTGTGTGTAGCTATTTTTAGCGCTCCTCTCTCTCCCCCTCTCTCCTCCATCGTTCTGTTGCTGCGTACCCGTGATCAGTGATGATGCTGATAAGCAAAATCCCCAATAGTACCTTTCGCGACCCCCAGAAAAGGCAGAAAAGACAAAACAGCAAGTGAACTGACCATACACATCGACATTGTGTTGTTGGAAGGCGGAGCATGGTCATGCAGACCTATGTTTTGATCGAAGTTAGAGCTCGAGGAAGAGACATGCAAGTTTGAAGAACAGCAAAAACCTTCACAAGACAAGACTAATAGTGAGAGGTAATCATCATCTATTAACTCTATTTCAATTTCAACTATTTTAGTTAAAAGCATATGTGATTGTGACGTGTTGATCAAACATTTCTAGAGACAAAGTGAGGGTGGATGTCGCAATTATAGTTCCCTGGTTCATTACCGTGATAGTGTACGTGTGATGTTGCGATGATCTAGATGAGGTAACCTTGTGGTTGCATGAGGCTTGTAACTTTTAAACCAGTGAGCATGATCGCAAGAGAGCAAGAAAGTATGAGGACACTGATGGTCATTTAGCAAAAGAAAGAACCCCGGAGCTCCGGCGGTCCGCAGTTGACGTTCGACAGCTGTGCGAGAGCTCCAGCGATAACACTGTCATGCAACCGATTAGAACACCTACGGTGGCGGTGCCTTCCGTCTCTTGCTCTTTTCATTCGGACATTCCACAGAAATACGGGCAAACCAGGAGTTTAGGGGACCGGACTATCTAAGTACAATACCAGTTCTCACCAACTCTTGATCATTTGACGAAAAAATAACTGAATTGTTGATAGAAATATCGGCAAAAGCATGACAGGCTACCACAATTCCCATAGACGTTGAAGCTCAGCGGTAACAGCGCTCACGTACGCACGGTATACGTGCGTGCACTGTGTTAACGCGATTCATTGCATAGCGCATTGCAGACACACACACAGTCCGTCCCAGTGTTTCGTTGAATAATCGCTGCAAAATAAGAACGCCTTGAAAGAAACTATGACGCGGAGATTCAAAAAATACACTTTGGATCCGCGTTTTCATCCTTCAATTACAAATTTTCCTCACTATATGTGAATATTGATTTTTGGAGGAGATAAACTTTATTTGTTCATCTTTCATTGGGTGAAATTTCAATATCAACATTAAATGAGGATTTTTTATGGTGAATTTTTAAAGACATGCATGTCAAAACGATGCAGTGATAGCCATTGACTTTGTACGCGTCGAGCTTCGGCCAGAGACTGCGGAAAGGTCATGAATAGTTCATTGAGTCCAACTTTCCCGATTATTCGCGAATATCTCCATTCCCTAAAAATCGGCTGTCTCCCTGACTGGTTAGTATGACTACAAGTTTTTGGATAGGTGTAGACATGGCTATAGATTATACGCGTCGCGCATGCACAGCATGCAGCATGCGCATTATGCAGGCTTAAGCTTAGCGCTTGCATCAGTATGCAATTAGCGCAAGCTGTTTGTTTTCACTCCAGTCAACCGGAAGTGACGTGTAGCCGACCGCAAGAATAGCAGCAAATCTCTCCACTACTGTTGCACTAGGGCAGGCCGCTTACTACTCCTAAAAAATGTAGAAAATTTTGCAGTTTCTAGATATATGGGTGAGAAAAACCAAGTCGAAAAAGTAATGTAAAATTTCATTTTTTATTGTCACTGTGTTTATGATGGAAATTTAGCCGTGCTTTATTTGTGAAGTCGCCGTGAATGTGGCAATGGAGTTATTCGTGATTTTTGCTCCCGCTCAGCTGCGAGGTAGCCGCCAGGACCGCGCCTTGCGGCGCGGTCTCCGGGGCTAAGCAGGCCCCTACTGCACAACTCTACTGGGAGTACCGGTACGGTACCGGTATTAAACAGTAAACTGTAAAAGTGTTAGTAGTGGTCAATTTCTGACGTCTGTAGGATTGGATCGAAAATGCCATCGTTATGGACGGTATCCTAGATATTCATTAAACTTCACGAGATCAATCCCATAGATCCAAACCCACTAACCGCTTATGGCTTTAAACATTACAATGAAAAACAAAATAAGAAGCTATGTTCAGTGGATTACAGATATTCATGTTCGCGTGACCTACGCTACCGCACAGTACAAGACAATAGGGACTTTTCGATTTGCACGTTGAGCCAGGCGTCACCCTGTTATGACGTAGTTTTTACGTACTGCGCATGCGCGAGTGTCGACCCTCGGCTCATCGCACAAATTTCGAACGCGTTAACCCCGGTTATCACCGTCCACCCAAATCGGTTGCGCCGCGCTCAACCCACCTTGCTATGACGTCACTCTCCTCTCGGGTATCGTGCGAAAGAGCACGATGACTCTCGGGAAATCCGTGCTCAGTTCACCTGTTTTCCTTTTTCTTTCGAGAGAATATTTATATTCTAATTACATGAAAGCTTATGATCTTGATACGTCACAGCAGCAGCGCTGACATACAAACTACAGCCTCTGGTACCTACTTTATTTGCCCGTTTTCACTGTTTCGCACTTTGCAACTGCCTACCTAGTCCCATACATGCATTTACACGTAATGCTGTACGCAAACTGATCTTGGTGCTTTTGGCCTATCTAGTGCAGCAGTGCATTTGCCTAGTAGTCTTGCCATGCATCATGTTTTAAAATCCACATAATTCCTCCCAGGATACGCATCTAGTCAAAGACAAAATAAATATTACAAGTACAGAAACGAGTCACAAATTCCGCTTATATGCACGTAAGGCACAGGGCCTCGTTGCCTCCTGCACACGCCACGAGACGTGACGCCGGCGCCCGAAATCGAAATGTGTTTAAGTAGCGGGTCAACGTACAGACGTGACGCCTTGACGTACGGTTGCGCCCGGCGGCACGTCCTTCTCGTTCACCCAATCGAAAACTCCCTAATATGGTAGCCCTACTACATATCGACCACCGTCTTTTAAACCGACCGCGTATAATTCGCGCACTGAACACTTAGTACGCACTTCTCTGCGCGCAAAGCACATAAAAATGGATTGGCTTTGAATCGTAGATGAGGATGGTGTGGGAAAACGCGATAATTCACTGTTCATTAATGGTTTTAATCAAGGACAAAATTTCGAATGAATAATTTCACCGAATCGTAATGACAGCACAATGTAATGTCTATGGAAGTTTCTAAAAAGCTTCGTAGACTTTTTCTACAACACGGTGTTCAATACAACTCGGTTTGTGTGCATTGTCAATGCAAAAACAGCGGTCGATTCTAATAACGCGATTTACCGCGGGGAGCTGAAACGAGGCTACGCAAGTTCGTCGGCGATATTTTTGCACTGAAACTTCGAATCGGAAAGGGAACAACGTACGGCATTTGATAGAGCTGGATTTTCTCAATCACGTAGGTCAAGTTTTTAACGTGAATTTCAGTGTTAAATATTCTTATCAAGCAAATAAACATTAGGCGGTCGATGAGTAGTAGGTCGAACCCTACATGTACATTGACTTCACGTACACTAACAATGGACAAGTGCTGCAGCTAGCAGTGTGGTAGGTGTTCAACCCAACGACCGGGTCCATAACGACCGACCGCGCATTATAATGGCATTGCGCGTACAGAAAGGAAATGTACGCATGGGACTACGCGCAACGGTGTTCGATTCTTCACTGGGCTACGCTAGTACAGAGTAAAATTTGGCGAAAACAACTAAGTATTCCCTCTAAATTACCGAAATTTAGCAAAATCGAATAAGGTTTATCGTGTAACTAGATTCTACATATAACTAGGCCTACCTTTGCTGACTCGTTGTTAGATGAAGAGTATCCTTCCGTAATAAATTTGACGATTTTGACCGCAAAATTGTCACCGCCGCTTGTACGATCGTGCACACGCGTTACACATACACGTACACATGACATAAACATTTTGTCGCCCGCTACGACCGTACGAGTTGATGCAGAAACGAGAAATGAATGTGAAAAAACAAACCGACTCATCTAATTTATTTCAATTAGGCCCTACGATGAAAAGTTTCCTGATGAAAATCAAGTTAAATTCACCAAACAGTCCTTCAAAAGTAATATCGATCAATATATATTCAAATATTATTGGGGAAAAAATGGCGGCTAGAAAAAAAAAAACAACAACAGCGGCCTGTCGAAAAAACGCATTTTTAAAAGTGCCCTTTATACGTATTGTCAGGGTGGTCGGTTGAAATGAGCAGGGCAACTGAGTGCGGGAAAAAATGACACCCCACGCGTTCGAAGCCGCCATCTAAGAGCGCGTACCTCAGATCGCATTTTCAGTGCGCGCTTGTGAATCCGGAGTATTTTCTCCACACGTGAGTAAGATTTCAGGCAAATTGTGAGATTTTTCACGTTTCTATTGATAGAAAAACGTTAGGTGTCCGGTATTATGAACACTCAACCATACTAAGTAGGCCTAAAGTTGACTGGAGTGTGATGTCAGAAAAGATGCAAACTATAACGTTTGTTAGATCTAGAAATGCTCTAGGCTTGAAAAAACACTAGATTGTAGCAATTTTGACCTGTTTTGAAGCCTGCCAGTCTATGAAGGGAAAGAAAGTGGCAATTTCCCCCAAGAGTAACGAGGGTTATTGCTTTAGCGTGACTGTCGTCGTGTACAATACACGTAACCGCTACGCGTTGCGTACGACGTGTCTAGCTAGCTAGATAGCAAGGCACTGCAAGCTTGAACGCGCAGCGCGTTCGTCACTACCAAGGTCGCGCACGCGCGTGTTATACCATGTCCGTGCGGGATGCAGGAACACCTTGGTCCAAGCGTTAGCCTGATTAACATCGGAAAATTCATTTCGTATCTCGACTTACGCAGTTCTGCCAGATTAATCGCCCTCTCTCCTCAGGAATTTTTACCAACATTACTTTCTAAAAATAACTCTCTGTACCGAATCACAACTTACATTTTGGCCCACTTGAAAGAGCATGAGAAAAAACACACAAAACACTCAAAACCTGAAAATCGACCAAAATTGACTTAGGGAGTTCTGCCAGATTACGGCCGAAATCCCAACTGTCTTACTCCAAAAGTGAAGCCACCATGACATGTCAAAGGAAAGGCTTTCCCATTCACTATAGTGCTTTGGTCGCCATGTTTTTTTTTTTTTTTTGTTTTTTTTTTTTTTTTTTTGCTCTCCTGAACATTTGACATTTTTGAGATTCGAGGTTTTGTCACCCCAGTGACGATTGGTGTTTAGCATGCACACCAGAAGTACGGCCTAGACTAAGGGAGATCGTACTTGATTTCAAAATGAATACCACTATTTTAGAGAATGAACGATTCCATTGGAGAATCTGCAAGAACGCGACCTAGCCAAATGAAACGATGTTTTAATGTCTTTTTCTTAAATTGATATTGTCTTTTGTGACTATCGATCACAAAAAAAATAAGAAAGAAATGAGAAGGGGGCCAAAAAGAAAAGTTTATAGTTGACGCGCTTTCCGAAGTTAGCGGACAGATACTTGTAGTCAGAGTTGCAACATAGTATTGTTCCTCAAGAATTTATCCAAAGTGGTATAATCAACATCAGGTTTCATGTCCTGTACGTCTTTGTAGCAAGTCTTGAGTCTTCCCTATACCTTGTATATTGGAAAATTGTGTATCTTTCCATTGCACGATGGTTTTTATCAGGGTCGGCGAAACGGGGGGCATTTTTTTTTTTTTTTTTAACACGTACAGTACATAGGAATGCATATGTGACCGGGCATCACAAAACAAACAAAAAGTCGCACCCCTTGATTTTGCCTGAGGACTCAAAAAGGGTAAATAATATGGTCAACCATGTCAATTTTGAGTTTTCTATATTTTCTAAACATGCTGAAAGAGCAATTCCTCTTCTATATCATACTAAGTTTGAGAAGGCAAAGTGAACGGGAAAGTGGGTTTTCGGCAATTTTTCTAGAACCCTTTTTACTAGAGTAGTGAGATCATGTATGCCTTTGGGGCCCCTTTTCATTTCTTGAAAATCGTTTACACACTTTCAACTCTAACAACTTTTCAAAGGAAAATGCTACTACTTTGAAAGTTGAAATCAATCATGGACAAGATGTGCTGATACAGCATTGTTGATTTCAGCTTGATCTGATGATCTCTTCATTGTTGTTGCTACAGTGGTTTACATTCCATTTTTGTCCCATTCTTCACACAGCTAGCATGGCTTAGTAAAGATTAAGCGCTTGAATAGACCCTGTACTTCCGAGCCTTTTTTCTCAGTTCATATATTATCCATATAGTGTGTGCTTTCTTTCCAATATTTAAATAGGAGAGTCCATTTCAATTGAGTTATACTTCATTTTAAAGCTTAGAGTCTACATTTTCAGAATCTGCCTTCAACTAAAAATCCATGTCCGGCGACATTTTGTTGGTTTTGTGGTGCAGGGTCACATAATACATAAGGTGTCACCACTTTGTCCACCCCCCCCCCCTCCCCCGCACACATTTGTTTTTATTCAACCCGGAAGTGGCACTACAAAATGAAACCTTTGAGGGGTTGAAGGCCTTTCTTTATATTTTTGCTTGTTATAACTTGAAAACCAAAAGTGGGCCGCCCCCCTCCTTTTAGAAATGTGACGCCGGCCACGTTTATCACGTAAAAATTAGCAAATTGCAAAGCGAAGACGGGACAAAAGAAATGGAGTACTCTTGAACGTGTGCCTTCTTCTGTTTTGTTTTTGTTTTTCTTCAGATCCGCGAACTTTCGATGAAGTTTAACGAGGGTCCCTCTTGGATGTTAATGTCTTCCCGTTTGACGTCAATGTCTCCATCAGCAGCAACACACTTAGGCGAATTCCTGCGTCATATGCCTCATCTTAAAAGGGCCAATATCACCTGCACCGACCCACCTGAAACATTATTCACAGGAATGGCATCACGGCCCGCAAACTGCAAGGTAAATGAGTATTTTCTGACCAATATATTATTCCTCACTCCTTCCTTTGAAAAAAAAAAATCGAACATCATTATATATATACATTCATAGGCCTATAGAATGGTTCTAGGAACAGTACCCCCTGGAAAACCACCCTCCGGATAACTACCACCCGGATAATTACCCCCCAGGAAAATTCCCCCCTAGGGCAACTACCCCCCGGACAGCTACCCTCCAAGGGCAATTACCCTCCAGGGTAATTGCCCCCTAGGACAACTACCCCCCGGACAACTACCCTCCTAGGGCAATCACCCCCCAGGGCTATTCCCCCTTAGGAAAACTGCCCCCTGGATAACTACCCCTCGGATAACTACCCCTGGATAACTACCCCCTCGGATAACTACCCCCTGGATAACTACCCCCCGGAGAACTACCCCCTGGGTAACTACCCCTCGGATAACTACCCCTGGATAACTACCCCCTCGGATAACTACCCCCTGGATAACTACCCCCCGGAGAACTACCCCCTGGGTAACTACCCCTCGGAGAACTACCCTCTGGATAACTACCCCCTCGGATAACTACCCCCTGGATAACTACCCCCCGGAGAACTACCCCCTGGGTAACTACCCCCCGGATAACTACCCCCAAGGATAATTACCCCTCGGATAATTACCCTCCGGATAGCTACCCCCCAGATGATTACCACCAGTATAATTATCCCCAGGTTAACTACCCCTTCCTCCGATAACTAGACCCCGTTATAACTTCCACCCGATAACTACCCCCTCCGATAACTTCCCGTGGATGATTACCCCGGATAAGTAGGCCTATAACTCCCCCTCCCCTATATAACTATCAAAAGGAAAATTACCCCCGGGACAGTGCACCAATCAATTACCCCCTGGATAACTACCTCCCGGGTCATTGCCCCCCCCCCCCCAAATTTACTTTTAATAAAAAGAATATTATTACTACAGGAAACGAAGTTCTTTGTATCATTTGCCAGGAATCACGGAGATGCCATACTGATACTTCATCTTATGAAAACAACATCTTAAGGATTTACGATATGTATCGTTTGCATTTAGGACGATTTATGTACAAGCTTAATTCCTCCCTTCTGTATTGATTCTATGTTCATCAAAAACGAAATCGTCCCTGCATATCCTACCCGGTAATCCAGTAAATGTCAATGCCTTTAACCAAAACTATTTTCGCTAAATCTGTATTTTCTTTTACTGTTCCGAAATTTCGGATTTCTCTTGATAGTAGTATAAAAGAAGTTTTAAGTTTGAATGCCTTTACCATTGAACTAAAGACATTTTGAACAAATGTTACACTTCACTTTTAGCTTTTTTTTAAAAAAACCACAATCGTCTATCGTTTACCACAACTCCATGTAACACTTCTCTATTTTGAGGAGCTTATATCTCATGCCTCACGTGCCCTGTTTTTGACCCATCATCTTCCTCTTCCCTCTCGCTTTTCTCTGTCCATGTACCGTGAAGGTAGTCTATTCCTGTCATTCATTACTCACCTTTCCTCTTTCTCTCATTACAAGGGATTTATCTCGTGTGTGTTTATGTGCAGTGCACTCCCGTTAGGACGAAATGCCCAGGACCGACAGTTGTTTGTTTGTTTGTTTGTTTGTTTCGTTTTAGCGAAATATCGTTATAATAATATGCAATGTATAACGAAAAGAAGGAAACCACGCATAAAAATAAATTTCTGTTTGTTGAATCCTCATCATACGCTGGAAAGCTATGTGAAATGGGAGAGTACCTTTTTAATTTCGTTTAAATATTACATTTTAAAAAGAGCATAAAGTTGTTTGTGTTGTCACACATGTGTAGAAAATGACGGTGTAGGATTTGGTTACAGTTCGATATTCCAAAGGTTTTTTTTTTTTTTTTTTACTTAACTACGTTACTCCGAAGGTTCCTTATTCCGAAGTTTTGCCATTCCCGGGATTTCGATGGTTTGTTTATCTGAAGGTTCGCTTTTCCGAAGAATCATTATTCCGAAAGTTCATAATTTAAGTTAAAATAATATATTGTTCATTTTCCGAAGGTTCGTTGATCTGAAAATGAAATAAGGTTCGTTATTCCGAAGAAAGTTTGTTAATGAAAAAAAAAAAAATTAGACAGGTTAGTTATTTCGAAGATTTATTTATGTTAAGACGATTATAAGGATTGCTATTCTTAAGTTTTGTTACTGTACTCACCTTTTTCCACCATGGATTAACGATTCTTTTTGTAATGTTCCGATTAACGAACGTTTTGAATTCCTATCATTTTCGGACTAACGAACCGTATAAGAATAAGAATAAGAACCATATTTTATCATGGGATTAACGAACCTTTGGAATAACGCCAAAATGTGCTTAATATTTCATTTCCGAACTATTACGGACATTTAGTTGTATCAATATCTGTGTGTTTTATATCAAAGGACTTCGGAACAATGAAACAAACCTTATCTGAATTCAGATTATTGTATTACAATAACGCAAGTTCCCCTCGGAAGCTGTGCGTGATACACGGAGTGAACATACAATGATGTGAAGCGTTCGCTCATGCATGCAGAGACGCTATAAAAATGCTTGTTCCGCTACGCATTTTCGAATGCGATCCGCATTTCGTTGTAAAGGAGCACATTTCTTTCGTTTTTCTTTGTCAGTGGCGCTCAGAAAAGACTGCGTGGCAACGAAAATTTTGTTATAACCGTCTTCGTTATAAGCGAATTTTGTACCGTAGTCTTTAATGGCGATAATTTTGGGACCAGAAGTTTTGCTTCGTTATAACGAAATTTCGTTATAAACGTGTTCGTTGTAACGGGAGTTCACTGTATCTTTATTTGTGTACTTCGTCTCTGTCTTAATTTGCTTTCTTACTGCATTGTTTCATCAATTTTGTAACTATTTTACTGTTATACCGTTAACGCTCATTTCAGAATTGCCCTACTGCATCATTGGGCATTAACAACTAGTACTTATCAAGGATGTGGGAAGAGATTCTCACCTCCTTGGTATGATCACCGCGGAGCATTACCTCCCTTGACAATTACTCCTTATTAAAATTAGGCTCCAACCAATCACTCCCCCAGAAAATTACGTCTCTCATTTTTTATTTTCGAACAACGTTTGCTATTTGAATTGGAAAAAAAAAACAAAATTTTTTCATATCGTCTGGTTTTAGTCGAGACCTAACTTCAGGTTTTAAACATCTATTGGGTGAGATAATTAGAAACCCCTTACGAAATATTAAAGAGCATGTTATTCCAAGAAGGTTTCAAATTTTTGTGAAAAAAAAATACTCTTGAAATGGCCGGGATAAAACAGAGCAGCCCTATAATGCAAAAAGGATTCTGTCAACTACAACTCTCTATAGATCTATTCAAAAAGAGGGTGCAGGACAAAAGACTTCCTTAACAACTAGGGGTGTTTTGTAAAAAAAAAAAAAAGAAAAGAAAAAAAGAAAAGAAATACCGTTAAACTCGTAATATTTTACTCTTTCTAATCAGACTAACTTATATTTGAACTTGATTTCAGTGTCGAGAACATTTAATTTGAAAACTAGCACAATTCTACTTGTATGTAAAACAAGCTGTAATTTTACTCTTATGACAGATTTAGGGCACCGTTTGATAAAAGTTGCCAGTTATGACATCTTGTTAGTCTCTAATGATTTCAATGAAACCATGGGTTCTGCTTGATTGATAAGCTCGAGTCACTGACTTGTTACCATGGACCTGCTTTGATCGACCTACAACGATTGGTAATTGTGTGGAACTGACAGCTTATCAGGACTGATAACTTTTGATGGCTTTAATCGAAGGGTCCCTCGCTAATGTTAAGGGAATATGAATTGCAGTGCAATCAACTCTCCTTTTCTTATGTTTATCGTCTAATGCGTTATAACGGTAGAAAATGACAAGCCAAAAGAGTAAATGATGACAGTGTAAGAGAAAGGTGCATCTTCTGATATGGTGTTATGAACTTATGGAAAAATTACAACGGGTGGTAACTTTCGGGGGGGGGGGGTTCGGGGTATGGTTAAGGGGGGGGGGTAGTAATCCGGGTGGTAGTTATCCGGGGGTAGTTATCCGGGGGGTAGTTATCCGGGGAGTTGTTATCCGGGTGGTAGTTATCCAGGGGGTAGTTATCCGGGGGGTAGTTACCCTGGGGGTAGTTATCCGGGGGGTAGTTATCCAGGGGGTACTTATCCGGGGGGTAGTTATCCAGGGGGTAGCTATCCGGGTGGTAGTTATCTGGGAGGTAGTTATCCGGGAGGTAGTCATCCAGGGGGTAGTTACCAAGGGGGTAATTATCTGGGGGGTAGATGTCCTAGGGGTAATTGCCATTGGGGGTAGTTGCCCTAGGAGGGTAGATGACCGGGTGGTAGTTGTCCTAGGGGGTAATGGCCCTGGAGGGTGATTGCCCTAGGAGGGTAGTTGTCCGGGGGGTAGTTGCCCTGAGGGGGAATAGACCTGGTGGGTAATTATCCGGGTGGTAGTTATCCGGAGGGTGGTTGCCCAGGGGGTAAGTGCCCGGATACGCTATAGAATGGATATCAAAGTATACTGCAGAAGTCTTAGGGGTGTTGCGACATAAGTTTGATATCTAATAATTATATATACTTTAAGGAAAAGGGTGATCCATTTTCGGGAATATAATGTGACCCTGCACCTCAAAACGAACAAAAAGTCGCCAGACATGGATTTTCAGGTAAGGGCAGATTCTGAAAGAGCAGACTCTAAGCTGTGAAATGGTGTATAACTCAATACGAATGGACTCCCCTAACCCACCTAAATACTGGAATGAAAACAAACACTCTGGAAAAGTGTGAACTGAGAAAAGAGGTCCTGAACTACACGGCCATTTCAAGCTCTTAATCTTAACCAAGTGTTAACCAAACCGTGCTAGTTGTGCCTTGAAGGGGACAAATCACAGGATGTAAACCACTGGAGCAACAACAATGAAGAGATTATCAAATTAAGCTGAAATTGAGCATGTTTTATTAGCACATTCTGTCCATGATTACTGTTAACTTTCAAAGCAGTAGCACTTTACGCTTTTCAAATTTATTAGACTTGAAAATGAAGAGCGTGCAAAGGAATTCAAGACGTGAAAAGGGGCCTCTAAGACAAGCCTGATCGTTCTACTCTCCCCCCAAAAAGGGTTGTAGAAAAAACTGCCAGAGACACACTTTCCCTTTCACGTTATAAATTCAAACTGAAGAATAATATAGAAGAAGGATAGCTCTTTCAGTAAATATGAAAAACTTAGGATTGACTTTGTTGAAGCATTTGACCTTTTTTGAGTCCTCACTTAAAATCAAGTGGTGTGACTTTTTTGTTTCTTTTGTGGTGCACGGTCACATATTGTCTTTTTGCATCCGGTACACCAGTTTAACAACATTTCCCCAGGTGTAGTGTTCCTAAATGTATCATATCGAAGAGACAGTAGATCAAAGAAGCCGTACTATTCATCAGCAAGATACCGGAGTGAAATGTTGCTGATCAGCAATAGATATTCGAAAAGAAAATGGAATCAGTTATTTTGTATGTAGGCCTTTTTAGAAAGTAGTTGTCTTATGGTTCGCTTCCGTGTTTTTGTGCACGCTACAGCTTGATGACATTACCATCAATGGCAAGCCGTTAAACCAGCGGCTCGGTGACAAGTAAAGGAGGCAAGACACAGGACTGGTATGCCCTTTATTGTATCTTATTGTGTGCTTCGTAATGTTTAATGCAGGTGAGGATTTGCTTTGAGATACTCTAATTCGATCGTGTAATTAGGTGATCCGAGTATCCTCTCGGATCACCTTCTGTATCTATACTGATTCTTTGTCCTTCTTCTTCTTTTTCTTCTTCTTTCTCCTCAAAATTTGTGTATCGGTTAGCTCAGAAAGTGCTCTTCCTATCAATTTCAAACTTATACCATATATGTGACCCTGCACCTCAAAACAAACAAAAAGTCGCCAGACATGAATTTTTAGTTAAGACCATATTCTGAAAGAGCAGACTTTAAGCTTTAAAATGATGTATAGCTTAAATCAAATGGACTCTCCAAACCTATCTAAATATTGGAAAGAAAGCACACACTCAGGGAAAGTGTCAACTGAGAAAAGAGGCTCTGAAGTACAGTGTCTATTCAAGTGCTTTAACAATCTTTACCAAATCGTGCTGGCTGTGCGATGAATGGGACAAAAAAAAAAAATACAGGAAGTAAACCACCAGAGTAACAACAGTGAAGGGATAATCAGATTAAACTGAAATTAAGCATGCCTCATTAACATATTCTGTCCATAATTAATGCCAACTTTCAAAGCAGTAGCACTATCCTTTCAAAAGTTATTAGAGTTGAAAGTGAAGAGTGTGGACAAGGTTTTTGAGAAATGAAAAGGGGATTCTAAAGACACACCTAATCACTCTATTCTACCAAAAATGTTCGAGATAAACTTCTAAAAAACACACTTTCCTGCCCGTTTTATTGATACCAAATTTTAGCATAATGTAAAAGAAGACCCGCTCTTTCAGAAAATATGAAAAAGTCAAGTTCGGCTAGGTTGACCCATTTCACTTATTTCCACTCCTCACGCAAAATCAGTGTGTGCGACTTTATGTTCGTTTTGAGGTGCACGGTCACATATGTATCATGTCCCAAAGACGACGGGTCTAATAAAATCATAGTGATCAGTCGACCGTGACGTCACTATGACGTCATTATATGAAAACACATTCTCAATCATATCTCATCAATGGAATGGAATTTTTCAATGAAATTTACGTCACATATATTTCAAGTTATGCGCATTCTACTCATATTCTCAAAATTCATATTTTCTCTTTAAACGCGCACGTACGCGCGCGTTGAAATATTTGTATGTTCAAATCGAGCTCAATTTTTTTTTTGCACACGTTTCAGACCATTTGGAGCATTTTTTGAAAAAAATTGAAAAAATCGGACGCGTACGCGTGCGCACATATACGCATGCACAGCTCATATGCAATAACAATTTCCCGGTTTTTTACACTTATCGGATGCCTCAAATGTCAAGGAATATTTCTACCAAGTTTCAAGTCAATCCGACTCAATATAAGGTCATACTGGCCCGTCAAAGTTGAAATTCCGCGCGCGCGTCAATGACGATATACAGTGCAACAATGCAAAAAAACCGCCAATTTTAAATCCGATTTTACTCATCAGGATGGACGGTGATCCCCCATTTTCTTTACATATTCTGAAAGCTGATGAGTTGTACATGTCATTTCATGGGTTGGCGATACTGAAAAAAATTTTAAAAGATATCAAATTTCTTGATAAAGTAAAAAAAGTAAATTTTCAAAATGACGTCATCAAATTTCAAGTTCACTCGAGCGTATCTCACTTATCCTTGGCCAATTTTTACCCAAATTTCAGTATGTTGTAGCTTACTATAAAATGGTCTTTCATTAATATATTAACAACATTTTGATGAGATGATGGCATCACCTCGTAACAATGGATTGAAAGTAATCTTGTCAACTTTGACCAGTTTATCTTAATGGGAGTGCAGTTTTTCTGGAAATGAAAATTGACATGACAATCTTTTTCGAGCACTAGCTCACCTATGCTTCGGTGAATTTCTCTAAGGTTTTAATATGTTGTAGCTGAGACTTTGGGCTATCGTAGAGTGCCCTTCATTTTTTCATACCGTATCGGAATCACGTCCAAAAACTTGGTTGAAATCAAAGCCTATCTTCGATGTATTTTCATATTTCTTTCTTTTTCCAACTTTCTTTGCAATAACTCAAGAAAAACATACCCTATCACCACCATATTTTGCACATGTTTAGTTCATGACACGTACATTATTTCATAAAATAACAACTACTTAATCAGACGCCATCTTGGGTATGTAAATTAGGGTCAAAGGTCATAAATGTTTCATCCTGTATCTTGGTAAATACATGTCTTATCTTTCCCATATTTTGCACACGTAAAGACCGTGATACAAGGATCATTTCACAAAATAACCACTTTTTGCTCAGATGCCATCTTGTCTGTGCAGATCGGGGTCAAAGGTCATATGTACTTCTTTCTTTATATTTGTTATGACGTGTTATCTCTATGGGAGGGAATTTTTCTAGATGTGAAAATTGACATGATTGTTTTTATCGAGCAGTAGCTCAGTTACCCTTCGGTGAATTTCTCCCAGATTTTAATATATTGTAGCTGAGACTTTGCGCTATCATACGTGTCCCCCTTGTTTTTCATACGGTGTCGGGATCACGTCCAAGAACGTGGTTGAAATTAAAGGTTATCTTCGATGTATTTTCATATTTCTTTCTTTTTCCAACTTTCTTTGCAATAACTCAAGAAAAATAGCCCCTATCACCCCCATATTTCGCACATATTTAGTTCATGTTACGAACATTATTTCCTGAAATAAAAACTACTTGATCAGACACCATCTTGGGTATGTAAATTAGGGTCAAAGGTCATAAATGTTTCATCCTATATCTTGGTGAATACATGTCTTATCTTTCCCATACTTTGCACACGCAAAGACCATGTCACATCGATCATTTCACAAAGTAATCACTTTTTGTTCAAATACCATCTTGGCTGTGCAAAGTGGGCTCAATGCTCAAATATACTTTATTCTATATCTTCGTTATAGTGTGAACGGAATTTGGTACCACAGATGGCAGACCTGACTCCCTTTTCAAAATGAGTATCCAAAAATCACACAGCCAATATCCCTAAACACATATGAAACCTGTATAGTCATGCCTATATTGGGATCAAAACTCATATCATTGATTTTCAAAAGATCGGATCACCTAATTTGTCAGTCTTGACAAATTCCGGGTCTAGTTCAGAAGTCTTGTAGATGGACACTTGTAGCATATATTGGCATAGCCAGGCTGGAGCAGTATTAAGTGATTGATGTCCTCCCTAAAACACTGCATACAAAATACTAGAACATCCTTTCCTCCTTCAACCTCATTACAATCAATTTTCTAACGTTTGTTATATCAGTATTCGTCTTTGTCATACAACAAATCACTCGAACAAGAAAGAAGGTGTTCTACCTACGATTCATTTTTGAACTATTTCGTCTTATCCCAACCCACATTTTGCCGTATGCTATATAATGTGATTTTCTTTCTGATTCATCCTTTTATGATAACTCGTAGCTTCTAAACATTCGTATGATTGTCATCTCAAATAAAGACGCAAGAAAGGGATCATACGTAGAACAAATTGGTGGTTTCAGAAGAGTGGTTACTAAGGCGAATGTTATAACCTAATCACTGCCATTACTTTGACCTGTTTATATTCTTGGAATCTGGCATGGTGGGAAGAAGTTGGTAACGCTTCAAAGCAATGATCAATCGCGAATGAGTGCTAGTCCAACCAGAAGCTACCGACACTTCGGATACACTCAAGAAATAGACAGAAATGCTGAATGAGTTACTAGTTACTTTCTACATTTGTTTGAGTTTCAGTACTAACGATAATCTTAGCTAGTGCCCCTTCCCACTTTAGCTGATGACGTAAATTAAAGTGCAGCGCCCTTCAGCCGTTGTTGCTCATTTTCTCATAGTGTAGTCCATGTAACTGTAATATCGATGTTCTTAAAATCATTTTGTAAAAAAAATGGCGAGTAAAAGTATCACCATAATTCTGTCTTCATCAATGAAAGCGGTCGTTTGTGAACCTGCTTAGCGTTTTAGCAGCTTAACGTATTTCTTCATCTCGTGTTGTACTGTAATTCATGAACTTCGAAATATCATATTCGTCGAAGTTGTAGTTAGATTTTAATAGTAAATCATCAGCCATGTAATCATAGATGTAGACACACACATACACAAAAAGGCATACAAACACAGACAGCATGTTTGGTCTAGAATGGTCTAAAATAAAATCAGAGTAAAGGCCTATAAAACGGCAGTGTTACAATATGTTTGTCTTATCGATGACTTTTCATACTGTGACACAGAGATGCAGAGTTAGCAGCCCAGAAGGGGAGAGAGGTCACGGAACAGGCCAGATTTTGTCGGTAATCAGCAGCTATGAATAAAACTGACAACTTGGCTTGCAGAGATAGAACCATGTCCGAGGAGATGATTTCTCGAGAGGACCAGGAGAAGATACACGAAAGACACGAGAATGACTTGAAACGTCAGACTATATAGAACTTACCCAGGTTTAACATGGTAAAGAATGTTACAGAGCTATCACGAGATTAATAAGCTGGGACCAACAAGGGAGAGATGACGCATACAGAGAATATGGAGAGATGGACGGAAGGAAAGAGGAGGCTGAGGAAGACGATAACAAACCCATCGGCAGAGAGACTTTGAACCAGACAGAATTCATCTGGAAACAGCTAGGGAAAAGAAAGAGAAAGGGGTAGGAGTAGATGAGTATACGAGACCTTTGGCCGTAGTGAAAACATATTGAATTGAACGTAGGTCTCCTAATGAATGACTCCACGACGAGACTCGGAGAGCCAAATGAAATGAACTAATATCCGGAGTGATTTGAGAACTCTACATTGTTGTTGTTGTTGTTGCTATTGTTCTTGTTTTAATCTGAGAGATGCCTGATGGACCGGTCTTGCGAAGACATCTGTGTATGATATATATCATGAACCTGTTTTTTTTTTTTTTTTCTTCTTCTTCTTCTTCTTCTTCTTCTTGCTATGGTGCAGTAAAATAATGCACTAAACTCATACACATTTCTGGCTCTGTAGACAATTACAGCAAGCAGTAATATTTGGCGACAATATATTCACATACATGCACAGAGTCTCATACTAACGAAATAATGTATATCAGAATGACGTCTAAAATGAAAAGGGAAACTCACACACACACACACACACACACACACACAAGGATGACTAGAAAATCGGTCATCTCGTCTTGGAAAAGGTAGCGGTCGGTGCCGTTTCATACACACTCTAAAAGCGAGAATTCTTGGTTTACATTCTAAAGATTTATACTTCAAGATTTATACTTCAAAATTATATCTAATAAGACACACTTCAATACATCACATATATATATAGATATATATATATATATATATATATATATATAACTTTTTGGGGGCGTGGCGATTTGGACAATAATTATTTCAACTATATACCTATTACTACGTGATAAGACTACCTTCGTGTCTTTGAATAATCTTTGCAGAAGTGAAGGTCAAATTAAGATAGCAAGAAAAGGTAAATGAAACCATACATTATACATGGACAATATACTTACTTCAAGCAAATTCCATCGTTTTTGTTTATGTCTATTTCTGTATACAGAAAGTATGAAATCGTTTTGATCAATCATTTCACAATCTCTTTCCTTTTCCAGCATGACCAAAGAAGGAATGCTGATCTCAATTGATTTAGCAATGTTTAATGCAAATAAATATTTCCAAGAGTTATCGAATAGATATAACAATAACTAATTGAGGGTATTGAAGTTGTCCACGATTGGTCATGAGCTCTGACTTATTGCAAGTGAATTTAAGGTGAGATGATAGGCTTATTGTTAAAAAGAATATGTTACAAAGGGTATTTATACCTATCAGAAAGGTCTACGGACATAGCTCAAGTTTTATTGCCGTGTCAGCTATAGCAGTTATACTGGTATATAGGTTTACTCATCTGGGTCAAAACCGTGTACCTTTGGAGAACGTTATGTACAGTGTGTGTTATGAAAAGTACCGCTTTGAACAATTTTCTTCTAAAATTCTACACATTTTCTTTGAATAACCGGTGGTGTGCGCCATTTGCGATTAAACCAGTCTAGATAGATGATTTCTTCGTGCCCCACCTTTCTCCTCGGATGTTAGCTTATGGGTAATAATAATAATACATAATCTAGAGGAGCCTACTACATGTATAGCTACACCATTTTATCATTGGTTGTTTTCCTTTTCTTACCCTTCCCAAATTCTGAGAAAGTTTGGAAATTATTCATGTTTGTTGTACGCCAACGAGAATTTGATTTCAAACAGATTCTGTTGTTTGTATCATAATGGAGATTATGCAAGTATGTAGTAAACACAACAAAGACAAACATGATTTTCACACCTCCCATTTAACTTTGATCAAATCGTTGCCCACGCAGCTATGATAATTGTTGTTTGAACACACACTTGTAGATGTATTAGGTGTGCCTTTGTGCGCCATACATGTATATTTCATTATGACCGACTGAAGAAACATTGTAACAAGTTGTTGTATATAGCTTGTATGATATGTAAAAAATAAAATAAAATAAAGAATAGGAAATATCATGGTTTGTAGGGCCTACATACTGTTGGCAACGCAATCTGTCTGTCAATTCCTTGATGACTCTTGAATCCCGCAAATGCATACTATTATGCTATAATACGTCTGTGTTTTTTGTTGTCTAAGCTTCGTACTGCAAAATATCTTAGTGTGTAGGATATGTCGTTATCATGTGAACCACACTTAACTGGAAGTATAATGTGTTTGATAATGGCGTATTTAAAGTGTGTATTTACTCGATTAATTTTGTCAAGTGTAGCCTAATGCTGCAAAGTACTAGTAGGATGCCAAGGTGAACAAAAAGCGGCATCATTATGCGAGAGAGAGAGAGAGAGAGAGAAGGCAAGGAGAGACAATCCACATGCAAGCACATGTGCAAATTTATGTGGCAGGCAGGAACAGTTACTCCACCATATCAGCCAGCATGTGTCTTAGATTATATTGGCAAGGTTACTTGTTCGTTTGTTTTTCATGTGTTTCGTTTTTGTTGTTGTTTTTATTACTTTTGGTGAAGAGGGACAAGATTGAGTATACTTGCTCCCCTTCTCTTTAAACATGGACAAACACCCAGCGCAGCAGCTTCAAGTTACTTTTTAGGCCTGTCATTTGTGAGTTAATTTGTTATAATGCTTCTGAATTATTTTTATTGGATATGAGAATATGTACTTATGAAAGCTTATTGAGGTCCAGTGGAACTATCCACCAAGGCTATGTGTGTATACGTGGGTGTGTGTATTTTACATTTCTGTATATTTCTATTTCTAATATGTATATAAAATAGGAGCATGCATTTTGAGTTTGAGTCAGAGTTTGGGTCAGTTTCTTGTTTTATATTTCTTCTTTATCATTTAGTATCGATTAATGTTCTTGAATTTTGATAGTAGAGCAGGTACATAGAAGTGCATGCATTTTCTCTGTAATTCTGTTAAGCGCATGTATGTATACAGGATTGTCGTATGTGTTGATGTAATTAAACCTATATGGTACAGATGCGGGAGTATAGTATGATGACACTTTCTTTGTCGCAACATAATCATGATTCCGTTGTCACAGGTGCCAATTATTTGACTTTTTTAACCCGTGTACAGGAGACTATAGAAGCTATAGAACCTCCTGGCATTATGACATTTGATTTGGCGTCATTGCTGCATTGACAAAACATTTGTCAGCACACTTCTGATTATATTATGATGCATATACGAATATGACTTTGATGATACGCCGGATTATGCTATGATTCTTATGTAGTTGTAACTATGTAGGTGTAATTATGTACGTAGAGAGAGAGAGAGAGAGAGAGAGGGGGAGAGAGAGAGAGAGAGAGATTTACGATCCAATCAATTTGAAATTTCTAGGTTGGATTGTACTACGTTGTATGTTGGTATGGCAATTATTTTAAGCAGAGGTTGATCAGGGCAGGAGCCCGATTTTACTTTTATGTATTTCATTTCATTTACAACAATAGTATTTACATGACTTAACACACTATTAATACAATGTATAACACATTTACGATCATGCATCGTTATGTTTTCAAAGATTGGCCAAGAAGATTACCACTACCAAGTTGACATGACACGTGAACATAGACATGGAAATATCAATGGTATTGTATACATACGTTTAGCCATGGCTTAGCTATTTTAACTCTTTTTGGTGTCATATGATATTGTAATGCAAAATCTGTCGTTTAGCAATCTCATAAATTTTCAACTAGTCGTGTATGCTTAAAAAAACAACAACTGTATTTTGTGCTTTCTGCGTGTATTATCGCGTATTAGAATACAATATGAATACAATCTGCTATGAATGGCTCTTTCTGTTCAAGAAGAACAATGTGTACTGAAAGACACATTTATCCATTGTCTGTTTGCACTGGTTTGATCTCATGTAAACTTGTATATAGTATAAAGTATAGGAATTATCCATGCTTATTGTACGTTACTTCAGATATGACTTCTAACTGTTATTTGTGTCATAATGAATTTAACAGATGATTAAATGCAAGTATGTATTTGACACGACAAAGTCAAACATGATGTTCCCATCCTTCCTTTAACTTTGAACAAATCTTTGTCCACGCATTTATGATATTTGTTGTTCTTTATTAGTTGAATCTGATGTGCCTTTGTGCGCCATACATTATATATTTCATTATGACTGACTGAAGATACATCGTTACAAGTTGCTGTTATATGTAAAACATTTAACAAAAATAAGAAAAAGAATGGTTGTGGAGGGCCTACAAACTGTAGGCAAGGCAATTTATCTGTCAATTCCTTAATGGCTCTTGAATCCCGCAACTGCATATGCTACAATACGTCTGTGTTTGTTGTTGTCAATGCTTTGTACTGTAAAATATCTCAACGTGTAGGATATCTCATTATGATGAAAACCACACTTCATTGGACGTGTGACGTGTTTGATATTGGCGTATTTGAAGTATGTATTGACTCATTTAATAATTTTGTCAAATGCACATCGCTGCAAAGTGCTGCGCATTTCACGTTACCAGCAGGATGCCAAGGTGAACAGAAAGCGTCATTAGGCGAAACAGAGAGAGAGAGAGAGAGAGAGAGAGAGAGAAGGCCCAGCAGTGACAATCCACATGCAAGCACATGTGCAAATTTAGGTGGCAGCCAGGAACTCCGCCATGTCAGCCAGCAGTTTTAGATTATAATTGGCAATGGGACTTGTTTGTTTTCATGTGTTTCGTTTTGTTGTTGTTTTTATTACTTTTTGTGAAGAGGAACAAAATTTAGTATACATGCTCACCTTCTCTGTAAACAGGGACAAGCACCCAGCTACAAGTTACTTTTTAGGCCTGTCATCTGTGAGTTAATTCGCTACGATGCTTCTGAAATTGTATTTATTGGATATGAAAGCTTATGAGGTCCAGTGAAAATATCAAACATAGGTTATTTTGGTAATTACGTTGGTGTGTGTTTTGCATTTCTGTATATTTCTATTTCTCACCTATATATGAAGCGCATGCATTTTGAAGTTTGAGTCAAATTGTAAATATAAATGAATGCGCAGTTTTATTTTTTGTTTTATAGTTTGTCCTTATCATTTAGTACCTACATACAATGTATATGTAATGTTCTGGAATTTTGTGGTGCAGGTACGTGGAAGCACATGCATTTTCTCTGTATTTTTGTTAAGCCCATGCATGTATACACGATCGTATGTGTTGATGTCATTAAACCTACATAATAGATGGTACTGATGCTGGAGTATGGTATGATGACACATCCTTTTTTTTTTTTCGAAACATAATCATGATTTCCTTGTTACAGGCGCTATTTATTGGACTACGCTCTTTTACGTAAATATTTTTGAACCCGACTACAGGAGACAATACGTAGGAGCTAGAACGTCCTGGCATTATGACTTTTGATTTGGCGTCGTTGTTGCATTGACAAAATATTTGTCAGCACTCTTCTGATTATATATGATGCATATACGAAGATGACTGTGATGATACTCCGGTATATGTTATATTTTTTTATGTAGTTGTAATTACACTAGATGTTATAATGTACATGCAGAGAGAGAGAGAGAGAGAGAGATTTACGATCCTACTAGTTTTGGATTTCTATGTTTGCATTGTATTACATTGTATGTCAATCTGGTAATCATTTTACGCAGAGGTTGGTCAGTGCAAGATTTTGTTAAATGTATTTCATTTTATGTCATTTCATTTCCAACAATGATGTTTACATGATATAACACATTATTGATTGATGCAATGTATAACGCATTTAAGAGGACGTTCCTGCATCCTAATATTTTCAAAGATTGGCCAAGAAGATTGCCACTACCAAGTGTACATAACACGAGGACACAGAAATGGAAATATTATGCTAGTCTATGCCCACGCTAAGTCGTGGTTTAGCTATTTTGATTTTTTTTCCTTTTTTTTTTGGTATCGTATGATATTTTAATGCAAAGTTTTGTGTGTATTATCGCGTATTAAAGTACAATGCAATCTGCTACAAATGGTTATGTCTGTTTAAGAAGGACAATACGTACTTAAGACACTTTTTTATGCCTTGTCTGTTTGCACTGGTTTGATATCATGTATACTTGTATAAAACATCATGTACCATTAATCAGTAAAGGTTAGTATTGTTTTTTTTTTCACGATCGATTGATACCCATACGTGAAGACGTAATCGCAGTCTGCGTGTATTTGTCATTAAAAGAAGCTTGATAGAATCACACTATGGCAAAACAGGAATCATTTGTTTTGTGAGCTCGTAAAATATTGCAATTAGACAACTGCAAAATAAACATCCGACGTCACTTACTTGATACATGTGTGGACCTATAAAATGTACACATTCTACCTAGTACGGTTTGAAATAAAAAAGACAACATCAAAACCAACAAAACAAAAAATACACACAAAAACGAAATAGTGAATCAATATCTAAATGTTGTCAACCCTTCCAACCTTTTGTTTAATGTTACATTTAGAAAAGGTTAAGAGTTTGACAGGTTTTTATTCTATTTTAAACGAAACAATACATTATTCAATAAAAGAGAGAAAGACAACAAAAATCGCTAAGACTTAGCAAGAGAAATGGACAAAAGTATTAATTATATATTTTGCATCATTGAACATGGTTGTTGTGTGCGGATGTGGAAAAGAAATGATGAAATAGATCAAAAGAATTTACTCCATACCAAGTTCAGACGAAAGAGAAGGAAAAACGAATTTCGTAGTCCTATAGAAAGTATGAAAGCATTAAAGAGCGAAAGAAAGAACAAAAGAAATGAAGACAGACAGAAAGAAAAAAAGTTACCGAATTGTGAAGATTCTCGTGCATTAATGAAAGGGGGTCATCCCGCCAGACCGACACCCACGAGTCGTACAGCTCACGAGTTCGACATTTGGTAAAGAAAGCCCACGATTTCCACAAATACATCACGGGGCTTAATGTTTCGGTTAAATGTTGGCTTTTAATAGTGTTGAATTCATGGGCTGTAGGACTCTTGAGCTGTATAACTCATGGGCTGTAAGACTTGTGAGCTGTATGACTCGTGGGCTTTATGATTCTTTGGTGTCGGTCATGTGACGTCAACATCATTAAAAAAAAAACCGTAAAACACAGTACGTTTATCAATTAAGAGTTTGACATACAGACATCACTGCCTTTGGTTTCCAATTTGCATATTGATATTTTTTTAAAAACTTGCAGTTGCACAAATTGTGTTGAAATAGCTGTCAAAGACTCACGAATCTCGCTTTGGTATGCCTTATATGTCAACCTCATTATTGATAAACGTTAACACGTTTTGTTCCTTTTTCATGCTGTTGTGATTGTGACTCTCTTCCTTGAACCAAGGTATCGATGCTAGTTTACAGCAAAAAGTGAATACCAAGTTTTATTTGAAGATAGCAAGGTGATATTCAAAGTTTCTCTTGTCCAAATCAAAATGTTTTAGAACCCTTTGAATACTTAGAAATCCGTTTCTCTGTGTAAAACTTTTAATATAGTCTAAATTGATTTCTGACTGCAAATAGATATCCATTATATGCAGGCATATACAATTTTCTTAACCGTATCTATCCGGCTTTGAAATTACCAGTACAAAAGAAAAAAAAAGAAAAAAAATGGTGTCCCATGGAAAACTCCAGATTATGATTATAATTTTAAATGCCAAAATCAGAAAACAGTTATTCTGGTCAAAAAACTAAAGCATTTAACCAGCTTTTGTGATCGTTTTGTTTTGTTTTTAGTGACAGACTACAAACACATATGCACACACACACACACACACACACACACACACACACAGATACGCACATAAAAACCGATATACATGCAGAAAAATGTAAACCTTGGAATATGGAACTATACTGAGGTTCATCTTTGTTCTTATTTTTCTGTGCATCTCAAAGGTTAACAAAATAGCATCTACAGTACTTGTTAAAAATTTATGTGAGTGCATTGCTTCCTGTGCATGATGTGGAGCTTGTATAAAGGCACATACACCAATGCACACACACATAAATTTCTCTCACTCAAACGGCATTTACTCATAAGAAAATAAAAATATGTTGTGAAATAGTGACTCAGAACAGAAACCCTGGTACAAAGGCTTCAGATTTCATCATAAATGTGAATTTTATCGTATCACAGTTCATGTTTTTATTTTCTCCATGTTGAGAAATACAAACACAAGAATGCACGCTGCTTCTTCAAGAGGCTGACAATTCAGCTTGAACATTATTTACAGATACATTTTATCATAGCGCTCATATTAAAAAAAAAAATGGCAACATACATGAACAGAAAAAAAAATAGCAACATACATGAATAGAAAAAAAAAATACACATTTCATTTTTAACACAATGTCATGTCAAAACGTATCGTGTGATCACACAGCAGAATCTATCTATTTGACCATGTGGCGAAACAAGGTACAAGTGGCAATAGCTGTTATTGAACCATGTGACAAGATTCTAAATGAAATTGATAAATTAAAGCAGGAATTAAAACAGGAATTACAGCAACAAAACTAGTCATAGACATGGTACGTCGCAAATCTCTGACACAAATATCATTTTGAATGACAAGCAATGGCTTAAACTCACTTTCATGGTTATGAAATACTTTCGTGTCCACAGACAAGTTTATACTTACTGGACAAAAGTGATCAGTTATGCAAATTCGTGCAAAATATTTAGCACTAACAATCCCGTTGGTATGAAAGTCATAGACACACCTCTTCAGTCAATTATGTAACTTGAAGAATGTGATCTTCTTGTAGAGACATAGGATATGTCATAAAGTTAGATATCAAATCTGTACATTTCTTTTTATATTATACCCTAAAATCGGTTTGAAAAATGGTACAACAAGCTTATCGTCATGATTGTTAGATCCTTATTATGACGAGGACTGGTGCCCCTGTAAAACATTACGTGGATC
Source organism: Diadema setosum (assembly GCF_964275005.1). NCBI lineage: Eukaryota > Metazoa > Echinodermata > Echinoidea > Diadematoida > Diadematidae > Diadema > Diadema setosum. The sequence goes on from NC_092687.1 coordinate 34,341,733, forward strand.
TAAGACAGCAAACTTTTTTCTTACTTTTGATATGAGAGATAGTGACACTAACAGGCTTGAATTCTGCCTATTTCCAACATATGAATTTCCTTCTTGGTAAAAATAAAGAATAAAATACAGTTTGCATCAATATTATCCCAAACCTATCAATTTTTCTGATAAAGTAGATATTTCAGCAATAGGCTCATTGATGATAGAAAAGCAAAACAGAATATGATACAGTTCACCCAGCTTAAAAATACAAAATTATACATTATGACAGCTGCACTGACATTATACATCACAGCACTGCGACATTGTCGATCACACAAAATATGAACAGTAGAGGGCAGTAGCCACAAAGTTTTACAATAGCACCAAACTGTGCTATTACCACACGGTTATCAGATATCAAGTTTGTCAAGCTAGAATCCAAATACAGAATTAGGAGACTGTTTAAAGTGTTTTAAGTTTAGATAGCATCAGGTCAATGACTTTGATTATGTTGCATGAATTAACCAATTGAGAATGAGCTGATTTTGCTATAACATACATTTCCTGTACACACTAGCCTTAGCATAATCGGACTTCTTTATGTAGCATTCAAGTGGTTACAAGTAACACTCGCAGATCAGTATCATCTGGCTCTGAGTGCTCTGAGTAGATAAACTGAGGATTGGATCCCTAATATAGGAAACAACAACTTCATCGTCTCAGTACCATGCATATGAAATCATTTCATATGCACCAATCAAAGACCAAAACAAAAGAAAAACTACAAACGCCTCAACAAGGCGCAAACTAAAAACTAAACAGAAGAAACAACAACCAGAACTACTGCATGTATGTCAATCCTGATCCTTTTGAAGTGGAAAACAGCAAACATCCTTCTAATTTATTCCTCTGCATAAGGTATGGAGGATGTGTTGTGGTATATCATGATTATGGACATCAGTTTTTCAGTCCAAGAAAAGCAAACAAGAAAAGAGCTTTGTAATATGACTACTGATTTGCCTGCTCTAAGAATCCAATATAAATTGGAATCTAGTAGGTACAATAATTCTTCCAGCGAGGTTGGGGACCTGCCGACCTGGATCCTTCCACCTTCACCTGATGTAAATGGCATGTATTAAAATGTTTATGGTGTCACTGCGAATACTGTAGCACTTTGATGCCGCCAAGACTGGATATATGCATATGATTATTTTTTAATGATAAGATCATTGCCTTGATGAGTGAAGCATCAATGAATGATGTATACAGAATGATAGGACACCGAGTGTTCGCTATTCATTGAGAACATAAAACAGACAATCAGATAAACAACAACAGCAACCAAACATAATTGACACATACAGAAATCATGTAAGACATAGGTGAATCAATTTTAAGTTTGCTAAAATTAAGACAGCATTTAGAGTATGAGCAGAGCAAAAGCTCTTAGTTTTGGTAAGTCTCTAAAAAAAACAACAACAACACGGTATATAATGATCATAAACTCGGGGTAACTGGCTTTATAATGCTGAATTTTGAACTTATTGTTTGAGAAAATTGAGTGACATTACTCTGTACTTTCATATCATCCACTCTACCTCTTGTGTAGTTCAGATTCTGAACGTTTTTGATTGGGTTCTCTTCCCCCTGTATACCGCACACAGCAATGTCGCACACAATGCCATCTGGATAGATTCATTTCTTGAGTAGTTTGCTGCCCTCTGCGACAAGGTTTGCATAACATTATGCTATCTGGATTTTTGTTATACGAACTTGTGAGGGCTGAAACAAGATAAATAGTCAGTGTAATTTGAGGCTTTTCTTTTTGCTCACCCATTCCAACAAAATGAAAGTAATTGTTTTAACAATATATAACATTAATTGTATAATTTGTGAGATTTGATGTGGGATAAGAAATAAATCAATATTCATCTGTATATTGACTAGATCAGGGCCGGCGGAACAGCTGCCCAATTAGGGGCCCGCACGCCTCCCCCACCCACTTATCTTGCACCAGTACATCAAGGAATATAAAGGGTGTCACCCCCCCCCCCCCCACTTGTTATCTTTAAGCGTTGTTAAGGCCATTGCTTTTGGTATGGGGTCATTTTTCTTCTTTTGCTTGCTTGTCAGTTTAATGAAACCCGGAAGTGCCTCCCAAATTTTTGGAAACGTGGCGTCAACCATGTGAATTACTTGAAGAGTTTGTTCGCACGAACCAATAAGTCTATTTTCACTAAAATCAGTCGACATACTGTACACTGTGGTTTAGTAAACAGTTTGACCAATCATAGGATACTATAATTAGTTTCTGGAAAAAAAAAATCGGATTATTTATGTCAGTGTTTTTGGCCATTAACCGATAAGTCCATATTCAGCAGTCAGCATGTCGTGTGTCAGGTGATTTTAATTGAGTATATGAATATAAGAACGACTCAAGTCCATGGGAGACCATTTCGAACAAACTAAAAAAAAAACTTCATATCTTTTTTATTTGTCCAATAATATTCTATTTAACTGTGATGGGAAGGCAACATTGTATATACAAATTAGCACATATATTATTATGACAAGCAACATTTACATTAATATTGTGGAGAGGCCATTCTGTGTGGTGGACTTGGGTCGTTCTTTGATTCACATACATGATATTCTGCTATAGAGATGAGAGAAGGATGAGAGAGGGCGCTATTATATGAATGTAAGAATGACCCAAGTCCTTCATTGTTTACATTGATGAAAGATTTAAATCATTCATTTCAGGCTCTTAGTTGGTAATTAGGATTTATCATTTATACACAAGATGAGTCCATGCATAAGCTATAATTTCCCATGTCAAACTGAATTTGGCCAAAAATTGGACTTGGGTCGTTCTTATATTCAGGTCTTCAATTGATTACGTTGTATTAATATTCATGCCGAACAGTTATATAAGAGTAAAAGCCATACACTCAACGATACGCGTCGAGGCTAAAACTGCGTACTGGTTTAAATAATTGTGTGTGACAGAAAGCTTCTAGAGGCTGAACAGAATGTTTTCTTCCAACCCGGGACAAAAACGGAGCGCTGGAAACAAAACATACCATTACTATAATATTGGCAACGCAGTCCATTCCACACATTAGAAACATGGACCAGGCGTCATGCTCCATAAAGTATTGTTCCAGGTACCTGCATGTCGAATAGCGTGAGCTTTGCTAGAAAACATAAGGTAGCAGTATGATTCAAGTATATATTTTTGTTCTGATTAATTTTCATGATGTTTGGTTACCATAGCAACACAGTTCCCAGCACATTAAACAAAACAAAAGAAAATGTGTCTTCAACATCATACAAATGTTGGTGTACCAATGATCGTAAGCATTTCGCTTGACAAAAAAAAAAAAAGGGAAATTCTGCGATCCACAATACAGTGTCCAGATTCATTGCCACAATATGCCGTTTACATAATTATAACCATAATGAGTTGTTACCTTATGGCAACGCAGTTTTTCACACATTTGTAAAAAATGTATTAAACATCTCCATTCCTAATTGTGTTCCAAGATTCGTAAGCATTTTAATTGAAAATGATACATTTCCTCCATCCAAAACATTTTCCAAAGCAATCGCCCAAATATTATGCTGTTACCTTTGCAACGCAGTTTTTTGAGCCATGAAAGAATGTGACTTAAGTATTTACCAAAGGCCAGATTTCATGACCAGTGCTCGAAAAATGGGAAAGTACGTTAATTATCAAAAGCTGATTTATAGCCATAATAATCAATGATAATTATGCCGCTATGCGTGCACCATGCAACGCTGTTTCCAATACATTCGGAAAAACAAAATGTCTTGCACATCTCCATCCCCAAACCAACCTTATGTGTGTGTGTTAGAGAAAACTGCAACGCATCCATTTCATACCACAAAGGGTGGACTTATCGGCGTTTACAACAAAAGGAGTAGTGGACTTATCTGCTTTTAACGCAAAACACATTGAAACGAACAAAATATCAAATGTTCCTCTTTCTGTACATTTCTAAAAATCGGACCGTCTATTACGTATTAAACCAACTTTTTTTTTATCTCTACATCATTGGAGTTCTACGCCAACAGAGTGTAACGAAAAATCGTGACTTAAAAGAATTGAACAAAAATTAGTCTTATCGGTTTTTGCGAACAAACTGCATTTCTTCAATCTGATTTTCAATCTTATAACCGTAAATATTATATTCCAAAGTAGACTACTATGGAATGGCCTGAGAAAGTGACTTATTGATGATGATGATGATGATGAAGATGATGATGATGATGATGATGATGATGATGATGTCCATGCATATCTCAAGCTTTTTTAATCAAAAATATGTAGATAAACTTTACACTTAAAGGGAGGTTACAGTTTCGGTTGAGATGAGTATTCAGGATAACAACTCTTCTCTTTTAATGATTATTATTATTATTTTTCTTTTTTTAGAAAATGAGAAACCTCTAGTAGAATATAAGAAAAACACTCATAAAAGCAATAAAGGTCATTTGATGAAAAGTGGTTTAGTAATTAAATGTTAATTCCACCATAATATATCTGTTCTACTTTTTCGTTATTTAAAAAAGAAAAACTGATTTTCTTCAAAGTAGACTATAAATTCCTATTACAATGGTTGTTTGCAATAATTGTATGCTCTTTTACATTTTCATAAAGTGGCTTTCTAAATATCTCTACTAAAGTTAAAAGCTGAAATCTCACCCTTAACCAATACTATCATACCATGTCTTTAAATGTGTTTAAACTTTATACATTTATGATTATTAATATCTGTGTGTGTGTGTGGGGAGGGGTACCGTCATTCTGTCTATGCGCTTGTAACGATGGGATAAACCTTAATTCGATTGACCGGATGAGATGGACTCTGTTTAATCCCACGAAAATAATCTATTATTTGCATTATGGTATTTTTTGTTTAGTGATTCAAGTAATGTTGTAAATGACCATTTCATGCATACTATTGATGCATGAAATATAAACATATCGGTAAAACATGTGTACATACGCTAAGCAAATAAAGTAAGCACTTTTTCAGGTCAATATCTCACAGATTACTTTAATAGCTAAGAATATAGGGGTGTAACATATTACACGTAATTCGCATTGGCTCTCAAACTGGTAGGTCAATCTGTGTAAAAAGTGAAACTGCATGCATTAGTGAACACGTCATATTTTCTTCCAAAGCACAAAAGTACAATTTGCCGAAAAAAAAAAGAACAAGTTGTCATGCTTGTGTCAGTGTTCTTTCAGAAAACAAGAGACGGATTCAACACAAAAAGAATGTATTGCAAAAATAAACTAATGATCTCTTAAATGTCCAGTAATATAAGACAAAGATGATACATGAAGTTCCAAAAACAGACAACGGCAGTAGCAAGGACAAAACAACAGGTAACAGAGTCAGAGACAAGCATAAACTCTTGGGAGCACCGACATCCAACTACCTTTTGACATTAGGAACAGTACAACATTTTTTAGGTTCAAAGTTCAGTGTAAAAAATATCTATTAGACAATATGAAATGAATTTGTTAAACTACATGTAAAACATTTATTTGATGTTATGTAGATTGGCCAGCCTACTTTAGTTTTGAGTGCTCTGTGTGGTGTGGTTGTGTATGGGGGTGTGAGGGTGTGGGTGTGTGTATGTGTGTTAGTATGTTTATGGTCTCCTTTTTTATGTAGGTTTATTAAATGTTGCCATTGTATATAGGGTAACATCCCCAGTATTCGGTCACTTAAGCTTTTTTTGCAATATTTTTTAACTAAAATAATACATACATACATCATATCTACAACAATGTATGTGAAATATATATCAAATTTCTTTAATCTCAATTTTCATTTTGTTAAATATCACACAGAATTTCACAAAATCGCAAAATATATCACCTTGAAAATTCCCAAGTATATGGTCACCGCCACCAGTATTCGGTCACGCGATATGCGCGTTCAAAGTTAATGCGTGTTCAAGGCAGCTGAAAAACGAGCACGCGCGCTACCTTGTTGGCGCAAAATTGCATCGGGGACATTGCGGCGCCCGTAGGTGACCGAATGCTGGGGACTCGGCACTTGCATTCAACCCGTGCACATTGAGACACTGCATCGGCACGTATGGAAATTTTGTTTTTCTTTTGCGTGTTTGAGGATACTATCACACTCCAAGCTTGCGATAAGCAAAAAATCCCGCGAGAGAACGGCCTATTTCTCGATTTTTAGCGCTTTTTCGGCGACCCGTATTCTTAAACTGGGTCTTATCCGCGCGCGCTTTTGGAAAGTAGCGCCGATTCTGCACTTTTGACGGTTAAATTTGGGATTGTGGATGGATTTTTGGAGGGGGCAAAGGGAGTTTCCTGTTGTGAATGAGTGTGCAAGTATGTGAATAGATGTAATTTGCGTGTGTTGTGACAGTTGAACTTACTGGCTGGTGACTAGTGATAAGTGACCGAATACCGGTAGCTGACCGAATACTGGTGCTCTTACCCTACATTATGATTGTTCTGATATATACTTGCCATGTCGTAGTGTTAGTGTGTGAACTTACGTGGCACCTTGGTCTGCTGTCGGTGGTTTCAGTGACTGATCTGAATGTTCTCTCAACTGATTATTATGATGGGGAATGTGACTTTACATCATTGACGGTTGGCCTGTGTGCTGCCGAGTCCCAACTTGTTTGTACCTTGCATATAGAGCCCAACTCACAAGTCTTGCTTCTTTCGGAGTCCTAAAAACCATGTAAATTTTTGTATCAGTGATTTGTGTTATCTTGGTATTTATGTTTGGTTTTTGAATAAATTGACATTCATTCATTCATTCATTCATTCATTCATTCATTCATTCATTCATTTATCCACGGACGTGATACGGACTTCCGGTCCTAAATAATGACATCAAGGATGATACGTTATTGGGACTAAAAAGCAGCCATCAGGCCCTGATGCTCCTACGAACAAGACGATCTGATATGTACACGATATATTGCACTATAATACTATCATCTTTAATGTGAATCATATTATAATCTCCATTTCCTACAGACTTTGGAGCCTCGGACTGAACACATAACATATGCAATTATATCTTTATCATTTTGAACAAGTGAGGTATAGAACACTCTTCCACCGGACGTGCACTATTCCGGGCTACACGCAGTATAAACCCAAACTGCATAATATCATACTATGATGCATAGTTGCATGATGCATACATAGTTATGTATGCATTTGTATCATTGTATACAGGGCTTCCTTGAAAAGCAGGTCTGCTGGCTGTCAGCAGAACTGAACGGAATGTCCCTGTTTAAAGATGTTGTGAATAAATAAATAAATAAAATGATGTTGGACTTTGGCCGCGTGAAAAGAATAACAATAACGTGTTAAAGGTTGCAGAAGAAACAAAAACACAGCATTAGTGCTTTAATACAGTTCTAGAAAGTGAATTACGGATAGAAACAATGAATGTAAGATTTGAATCTGTTAAATCGATGCAAAGTATTGTTAAATATACAAAATGTGAACAATAACTTATAATATTCCTGTTTCCAGACTAAACCGTCTACAGTTATACGGTTTAATGAGAAAATACAGATATTTCCTTATATTTAAGCCTTTTTTTTCAAAAAAAAAAATGTATATGATAGGATATTTTGTGATACAACAGACCTACACGTATCCATGAAACATGATATCTTGAACATTGTTTTCAAATCACTGTTAACAAAGGTAAACTGGACCTTTAAATAAGAATTGGTTATGATACGAGCATCATTCCAACCCGTGATCGAAAGTTATATGCGATCAAACACAATGTTGTTGTTTTTTTTCTCCTACATGAACTTTGGACGATAGACACTTTCCTATGAAACGTCAATGCCAACTGCATTTTGCAGGTCACCCGATCTGCAAGATAGATTTACCTCGACATAGAAACACGGACACTCTGCTTCCTCTTTGCAGGGAGGAGCGCCATGTCGACACTGCGTTTCTACAAGACTCATGTATGTCTCAAGTTGATTGAATAGAGTTCTTTAAAATCAGTAAGAAATGATTTTATCTTATGTCATCGCGCTAAGGATGCATTGGATGCTATGATAAGTACATACTATACGACTTTTAGTCCTCTCCGAAGAATTTTTCAATGAGAATAAGGGGCCTCGCCAAGGGACACAGCCGCTGCAGTCAGAAAACTTGATTCAGGGATATCGTGATTAAACCTGTTGTCTTATCTACTGAGCGTCAACTCCTATAAGAAATGCTAACGGTGCTTTGTAAGTGATGTGACGATTTTTTGCCATTTTCGGTGAACTGTTTTACAGTGATTATTTTTCAGGCTTCCTAGACTTTGGGAACGAAACTTGCACTCATTTTTCTAATAAATATATCAGTCCTTAACTACCTGTGATGGGTAGAAGGTACGATCTCATTCTAATTCGAACATTGACCGTGTCAGCGCGTTGTGGCCTTACTACAAAAGGTAGGAATAACTCTTATTCTTAATTATTCATTTACGGATGTCATGTACCGCAGTTTCCAATCATTTATAAAATGTACAATAATTATAACTAAAGAGGGTTTTTGTCAAAACAACTGAGGACATGACATCATCAAATTTCTTAACATAATACACTTTATTCAATTTTCATTACTTTTGTTCTTCATCCACAGAACTAATATTATTATAAAAAAAATACCCAAGATCCTGAGTACACAACAGTTGGTCGTATGATGAAAATAAGACATTGTAAGGGATGTAATTCACGAAGTGACAGCATACTTACATCGGTTCAAATGCAATTAATCATGTTTTTTTTTTTGTTTTTTTTTTTTGTTTTTTTGGTGAATTTGATGCTTTTATCATTCAAATTTATTTAATGTGCATTCAAATTCACACAGTGCAGGCACACGAAAATATTCAGGGAATTCAAAGTAAGATTTGGAGTGATCACTTTCATTTATGGGCGTTCTATTTCGTTTTCGTCACATCAGATTCACGCTTAGGCGTTAAATTGCCAAATGCGAGCATTGCATTTCCTACTCGCGAATTCACTTAATTGAAGGGATAGTCACGACTGCGATGGTCCCGATGAGCTTGTTTGGAGGGTTCAATTTGTCGTCAGCTTGACATGAATTTGAATGCTCGGAGAGTGAATTTGAATGTTTCGATAGTGAATTCGAATGACGGAATTTTTTATTTGATTGCTAATTTAGTGCTACAAGCATGGAATGGGTGAAATCGAATGCTCGGAATAGGAAATTGAATGACAAAAGTATGAAATTGACCGGGAACAGCTTTGATGGGGATCCCTCCGAATTTCATCAGTTTTGGGTTCGATTTAACGATGGGATGATTCAAGTTTTTGTGTATTTGAATGATCACTGAGATCAACATACCAGAAGGTAACTATGTACTTCATTAGATTTAATGTGATGAGCATGTGAGTTTATCAAATAAAAGTGAAAAAAAGGGAGTTCAATGCAAAATGCATGTAAAATTCATTCAAAGTCGCATCGACACCGCCGTGAAGAACATAAAGGAATTAGAATTCACAAGGAAAATAAATGTACATCCAATGGGCATATTTTGATGTTGTTGTTGTTGTTGTTGTTGTTGTTGTTGTTGTTGTTGTTGTTGTTGGTTATATTCTTTGTCGTTACTCATATTCTTTGAATCAGAAAATTCAATTTACCTCGAAATGAGATTTTGGCCTTATACTAAAGCTATACCTCGTATAACTGTCACCATGCTCTATGGAGGTCAAGACCAGAGCTTATGCTGCGTTAATCCGCCCACAACTGGAATACGCAGCTGAAGCATGGAATCCACACACTGTTACAGCCATAAATGCACTTGAACTAGTCCAGAAAGCAGCGGCCCGTTTCGTGCATGGGGACTATAGAAGAACAGCATCTTCCTCAGCCCTAGTTTCTGCCCTAGGCTGGCACACCCTTCATAACCGTCGACTTCTAGCACAGTGTGTCCTATTCCATAAAATTCATTATCAACTGGTTTGCATCCCACACCCACAAGTCATCACACCTGCAACTTACATTGGAAGACATGACCACCAACTCAAGTACACAGTACCCATAGCAACCATCGACCCCTACAAGTTTTCACTATTTCCAAGAGCAACAAGACTGTGGAACAGTTTGCCAGGCGCAGCTGTTCAACTCACCAACCCAACAGAATTCAGAGAGGCTGCACTCCAACATATCATCATAATGCAGCCTTCTTCTGGTTCCAGTGTCCTGTAAGGAGCCAACCTTATTTTTACTTGCACGGGTTCAACCACTTTTATTGTAAATATGTGGGTTATGATTATGGCACCTCTGCACCCTTGTTGACACACGGCAGGGATTGTTCATCCCGGTATAGCTTCAACGGAGCTGCAGTTTTGGGATTATTTCAACAAGTAACAAGTAATAACTCCACTTACAAACACATTATATGTATACAGTTTATTCCTACACGACATTTGCCCTGCTACGGTGGAGTATAGTGGTTATCTTGAATCCGGGACAGGAATACCGGGTGAAACATTTTCCAACCAGCTAGACTACAATTTATAGCAATTTCTCTTGTATTGAAAAAAGTACATGTATACAGCTGAGTTGTAGCAACTTATGATATGAACAAGGGGAATGGGTAAGAATGTGGACGTGGACAAAGAAATTCTTGGTATGGCCATACCAACTGTTACATGGAGTAGTTAGCTTAACAATGCTGAATTTTGAACTTATTATTTGAGAAAATTGACTGACATATCATTATTCTGTACATTCATATTACCCACTCTACCGCTTGAGTAGTTCAGATTCTGAACGTTTTTTGATTGGGTTCTCTCCTCCTTGTATACCGCATACAGCAATGTCGCACACAACGCCATTTCTTGAGTAGTCTGCTGCCCTCTGCGACAAGGTTTGTAGAACAATATGGTGTCTGGATTGTGTTATACGAAATTGTGGGGGTTGAATGAAGATAAACAGTCAGTGTAAGCTGAGGATTGTTTTGTTTGTTTGTTTGTTGCTTTTTTTTTGTTCACCCATTCCAACAAAATGAAAATAATTGCTTAACGAACATTGAAATTAATTGTATAGTTTGTTAGATTTAATTTGGTGTGAGAAGTAGATCAAAATTTATCTGTAAATTGACTGGATCAGGGACGGCGGAACAGCTGCTGAGCCCAGCCCAGGGGGCCCGAACGCCTCCCAACCCACTTATTTTGCACCCGTAAAATCTTTTGGAAACGTGGCGCCGGCCATGTGGATTATTTGAAGAGTTTGTTCGCACGAACCAATAAGTCCATTGTTCATGAAAATCAATCAACATACTATACACTGTGAGTTAATGAACAGTTTGACCAATCAAAGGATATTATAATCAGTTTTTAACAAAACAGAACATAACACTGATAATTTCCGTCTAAAATCAGTGTTTTGTTGCAAAAACCGATAAGTCCATATTCAGCAATCATCGTGTCATGTGTCAAGTGATTTTACTTACCCAACGTTGTATGTATTAGTATGCATGCTGAACAGTTATGTAGGACTAAAAGCCATACACTCAACGATAAGCGTCGAGGCTAAAACTGCGTGCTGGTTTAAATCATAGTGTATGACAGAGAGCTTCTGCAGGCTGCCCAGTCTGCTTTCGTCCAACCCGGGACAAAAACGGAGCGCTGGAAATAAAATACACCATTATATTGGCAACGCAGTCCATTCCACACATTCAAAACATAGACCAGGGCTGGCTTCTTATACTTCCCTATAATTGTTCAAAAAGATCTGCGTGTGTGCCGAATCGCATGAGCTTTGTTTTAAAACATAAGGAAGTAGGTTGATCCAAATATATTGTTGTTCTCATTTATTTTCATGGTATTTGGTTACCATAGCAAAGCAGTTTCCCACATATTACAAAAAGTCTTCACCACCATACCAATGTGGGTGTACCAAAGTTCGTGAGCATTTTGTTTGAAAAAAAAACAACAAAAACAATGGAAATTCTACAATCCACAATATTGTCTAGATTTATTGCCACAGTAATGCCGTTTACATGATTATTACCATAATGAGTTGTTACCATGGCAACGCAGTTTTAACATATTCGAAAAATGTCTTGAACATATTCATTCCTACACTTATGACTGTGTGCCAAGATTCGTAAGCATTTTGCTTGAGAAATGATGAACTTTCTCCATCCAAAACATTTTCCCAACCAATCGCCCAAATTTGCTGTTACCATTGCAACGCATGTGACCTGCACATTTACCAAAGGTCAAATGTCATTATAAATGCTCGAAAATGCGGATGTACCTCGATTACCAAAAGCTGATTTATGGCCATAATAATCAATGATAATTATGCCGTCATGCCAGCACCATGTAACGCAGTGACCAATACATTCGAGAAAAAAAAAATAAATAAAATGTCTTGCACATCTCCATCCCCAAACCAATCTTATGTGTGTGTGTTAAGCTTGATGGCCGTAGATTAAAATTTGAGAAGACTGCAACGCATTCATTTCCTATCGCGAAGGCTGGACTTATCGGCGTTTGCAACAAAAAAGTGCAGTGGACTTATTTGCTTTTGACGCAACATTCAATCTCATGTTCAACCTTATAACCATAGATATTATATTCCAAAGTAGACTGCTATGGAATGGCCTAAGAAAGTGACTTATTGATGATGATGATGATGATGATGATGATGATGATGATGATGATGATGATTTCCATGCAGATCTCAAACTGTTTTTAATCAAAAATAAGTTAATAAACTGTAAACTTAAAGGGATGTTAGAGTTTCGGTTGAGATGAAGATTGAGGATTACAACTCTTCTCTTTTAATGCTTATGTTGTTGTTGTTGTTGTTTTTTTTTTTTTTTTTAGTATCGATGGGATAAAGCTAAATTCCATTGACCGGATGAGATGGACTCTGCTCAATCCCACGAAAATAATCTATTGTTTGCATTATGGTATTTTTTGTTTAGTGATTCAAGTAATGTTGAATTGTGTAAATTACATTTCATGCATACTATTGATGCATGAAATATAAACATATCGGTATAATATGTGTACACACGCTTAGCAAATAATGTGAGCCCTTTTTCAGGTTCATTTCTCACAGATTATTTAGCTAAGAAAAGGGGCTTAATGTATTAAATGTAATTCGCATTGGCTCTCAACTTGGTAGGTCAATCTGCATAAAAGTGAAACTTTATGCATCGGTGAAAACATATTTCTTGTTTGTGCTTTCTTCCAAAGCACAAAAGTACAATTTGCCGAAAAAACAATAATGAACAAGTTGTCACACTTATGTCAGTGTGTGTTTTGTTTTCAGAAAACAAGAGACGGATTCAACACAACAAGAATGTATAGCAAAAAAAAAAAAATAGATAGATAAAATATAAGAAAATGATATGATACATGAAGTTCCAAAAACAGACAACGACAGTGGCAAGGACAGAAACAGGGAACAGAGTCAGAGACGTGAATACGGACTTCCGGTCCTAAATAATGACATCAAGGATGATACGTTATTGGGACTAAAAAGCAGTCATCAGGCCCTGATGCTCCTACGAGCATGACGAACTGATATGTACACGACATATTGCATCATATATGGCATCATCCATTTTTTATCTCTATCTCAGGAATATTTGGATGAAAGAATACAATCATAAGATTACAAAAGGATCGTTCAGTGGGGGGGGGGGGAGACATGCCTACAATGCATAGTTTAGATATGTATAATTACCATATTTAATGTGAATCCTTTTATAATCTCCATTTAATATAGATTTTGGAGCCTTGGACTGTATGTATTAATGTGCAATTATATCTTTTCATTTTAAACAAGTGAGGTACCATAACACTCTTTCACAGGACGTGCACTATTCGGGGCTGCACGCAGTATAAACCGAAACTGCATTATATTATGAGGTTGGACTTTGGCCGCGGGGAAGAAAATAGCAATAAAGTGTTAAAGGTATATATAATTTTACTATTTGCAGAAGAAACAAAAACCCAGCATTAGTGCTTTAAAATAGTTCTAAAATGTGAGTTACGGATAGAAACAATCACGGTAAAAACTTGAATCCGTAAAATCGATGCTAAGTATTGTTAAATATATAGAAAATTTGAACAATACGTTATAATAAGATGTTTCCAGACTAAACCGTCTACAGTTATACGGTTTAATGAGAAAAATACAGATATTTCCTTATATTTAAGTCTTTATTGCACACACAAATAAAATGTACATGGCAGGATATTTTGGGATACAACAGACCTACACATATCCATAAAACGTGATATCTTGAACATTGTTTTGAAATCACTGCTACCAAAAGTAAACTGGACCTTTAAATAAGAATTGGTTGTGATACCAGCATTATTCCAACCCGCGATCGAAAGTTATTTTCGATCCACACGTATCTTTTCCTACTCGAACCTTGGACTACAGACACTTTCCTATGAAACGGCAATGTCAACTGCATGTTGCACGCCATTTGATCTGCAAGATAAATTTACCTCGACAAAGTAACAAGCACACTGCTTCCGCTTTGCAGGGAGGGGCGCCATGTTGAAACTGCCTTATTCTACACAAAGACGTGTGTTTGTCTCAAGTTGATTGAATAGAATTCTGTAGAATCAGTGAGAAATGGTTTTATCTTATGTCATCGCGCTAAGGAAGCATTGAATGCTTTAATACGTACACACCATACGACTTTCAGTCCCTTCCGAAGAATTTTTCAATGAGAATATGGGGCCTCGTCCAGGGACACAGCCGCTGCAGCCAAGGAACTTGATTCAAGGATATTGTGATTCATAACCTGTTCTCTTATCTACTGAGCTTCAACTCCTATAAAAAAATGCTAACGATACTTTGGAAGTGATGTGACGAATTGTGGCCATTGTTTTCGGTGTAGTGTTTTACAATGATTATTTGACAGGTTTCCTGGACATTGGGAACGGAACTTCCACTCACTTTTCTACTATTTTAAGTCCTTAACTACCTGTGATGGAGGGAGGGTACAACCTCATTCTGTTTCTAACATTGACCGTGTAGTGAGTTGTGGCCCTACTACAAAAGGTAGGAATAACTCTTACTTATTCGTTTACGGTTGTCATGTTACCAATCTTTTATAAAAGGTAACATACGAGAATACATAAAGAGGGTTATTGTCAAAAAATTGAGGACTTGAAATCATCAAATTCCGTAACATAATACAGTTTATTCAATTTTCATTACTTTTGTTCTTCATCCACAGAACTAATATGATTAAAAAAAAAATACCCAAGATCCTGAGTACACAACAGTTGGCTGTATGATGAAAATAAGACATAGGTCGTAATTTACGAAGTGACAGCATATTTACATCGGTTCAAATGCAATTAGTCATGTTTTTGTTTTTTTTTTTGGTGAATTTGATAGTTTTGTCATTCAAATTCCTTTAATGTGCATTCAAATTCACACAGCGCAGGCACATGGAAATATTCAGGGATTTCAAATTAAGATTACGAGTGATCACTTTCATTTATGGGCGTTCTATTTCGTTTTCGTCGCATCAAATTCACACTTAGGCGTTCAATTGCCAAAAGCGAGCATTGCATTTCCTACTCGCGAATTAACTTCACTCAAGGGATAGTCACGACTGTGATAGTCCCGATGAGCTTGTTTGGAGGGTTCAATTTGTCGTCAGCTTGACACGAATTTGAATGCTCCGAGAGTGAGTTTGAATGTTTCGATGGTGAATTCGAATGACCGAATTTTGAATTTGTTTGCTAATTTAATGCTACAAGCATGGAATGGGTGAAATCGAACTCTCTAAATAGGAACTTGAATGACAAAAGTATGAAATTGACGGGGATAAGTTTTGATGGGGATCCCTCCGAATCATATCAGTTTTGGGTTCGATTTAACGATGGGATGATTCAAGTTCTTGTGTATTTGAATGATCACCGAGATCAACATACCAGAAGGTAACTATGTACTTCATTGAATCTAATTTCATAAGCATGTGAGTTTATCAAATAAACGTGAAAAAAGGGAGTTCAAATGCTAAATGCATGTAAAATTCATTCAAATTCGCATCGACACCGCCGTGAAGAACATAAAGGAATTAGAATTCACAAGAAAAATAAATGAACATCCAATGGGCATATTTCGATGTTGTTGTTGCTTATATTCTTGTCGTTACTCATGTTCTTTGAATTAGAAAATTCAATTTACCTCGAAATGAGATTTTTGCCTTATACTATAGCAAAAGCTCGTATAACTCCACTTACAAACACATCCGTTTATTCCTACACGACATAAATTGCCCTGCTACGGTAGAGTATAGTGGAGAATCCGGGACAGGAATACCGGGTGAAACATTTGCCAACCAGCAAGTCTACGAAGCGATTTCTCTTGTATTGGAAAAAGTACATGTATACAGCTGAGTTGTAGCAACTTATGAATAGCATGATCAAGGGGAATGGGTAAGAATGTGGACGTGGACAAAGACATTCTTGGTATGGCCATCCCAACTGTTACATGGAGTAACTAGCTTAACAATGCTGAATTTTGAACTTATTATTTGAGAAAATTGAGTGATATATCAATCAGTACATTCTTATTATCCACTCAACCTCTTGAGTAGGCCCTAGCTCAGATTCTGAACGTTTTTGATTGGGTTCTCTCCTCCATGTCTACCGCACACAGCAATGTCGCACACACAAGGCCATCTGGATAGATTAATTTCTTGAGTAGTCTGCTGCCCTCTGCGACAAGGTTTGTAGAACAATATGGTGTCTGGATTTTGTTATACGAACTTGTGGGGGCTGACTGAAGATAAACAGTCAATGTAAGCTGAGGATTGTTTATGTGTTTGTTTTTGTTGTTGTTGTTGTTGCCGTTGTTGTTTTTGTTTTGCTTTTTGTGTGTGTGTGTGAAAATAATTGCTTAAATAACAGTTTGTAAATTGACTGGATCAGGGCCGACGGAACAGCTGCTGAGCCCAGCCCAGGGGGCCCGCACGCCTCCCCCGTCCACTTATTCTGCATCCGTAAAAAGTTATGAAAACGTGACGCCGGCCATGTGAATTTATTGAAGAGTTTGTTAGCACCAACCAATAAGTCCATTTTTCAGGAAAATCAATCGACATACTATACACTGTGATTTAATGAAAAGTTTGAACAATCTAAGGATATTATAATCAGTTTTTAACAAAACGAAACATAACTCGGATTATTTCAGTCTGAAATCAGTATTTTGTTGCATAAACCGATAAGTCCATATTCAGCAATCAGTATGTCATGTGTCAGGTGCTTTCAATAATTGATTACGTGGTTGTGTGGGGAATGAATGCCTAATAGAGTTATGTAGCGCTAAAAGCCACCCACTCAACGATACGCGTCGAGGATAAAACTGCGTATTGTTTTAAATCACTGTGCATTACAGAAAGCTTCTACAGGCTGCCTAGTCTGCTTTCGTCCAATCCGGGACAAAAACGGAGGACCCGGCGTCCTGCTTCCATATAATTGTTCCAAAGACCTGCGTGTCGAATAGCGTGAGCCTTGCTATAAAATATAAGGGAGCAGTTGGATCCAAATACATTTTCTTCTGATTTATTTTCATGACATTTGGTTACCACAGCAATAGTTATTGTTGTATGTCTTCACCACCACAGTAATGTGTATGTACCAAAGATCGTGAGTATTTTGCTTGAAAAAAAAAAAGCAAATTATGCGATCCACAATATTGTCCAGATTTATTGCCACAATATGCCGTTCACGTATAAGTATTACCATAATGAGTTGTTGCCATGACAACGCAGTTTTAACACATTCGAAAAATGTCTTGAACATCTTTATTCCTATACTGATAATTGTGTGCCAAGCTTCGTAAATATTTTGCTTGAAAAATGATGAACTTTCTCCATTCAAAACATTTTCCCAACAGATAGCCCGAATGTTCTGTTACCATGGCAACACAGTTTTTGAGCCATGAAATAATGTGACTTGCACTTTCACCAATGGTCAAATTTCATTATAAATGCTCGAAAATGCGGATGTACCTCGATTATGAAAAAACTGATTTATGGCATATAAATCAATGATAATTATGCCTTCATACGTGCACCATGCAATACATTCGAAAAAAAAGAAAGAAAGAAAAAGAGATATCGTCTTGCAAATTTCCGTCCCCAAACAAATCTCATTTGTGTGTGTTATTATTGATGGCCGGTGCTCAAAATTTGAGAAGACTACAACGCATCCATTTAATACCGCGAAGGTTGGACTTATCGGCGTTTGCAACAAAACCAGTAGTGGACTTATCTGCTTTTGACGCAAAACGCATTGAAAAGGATAAAATATCAAATTTCACTCTTTCTGTAGATTTCCAAAAATTAGACCGTCTATTACAAAGGTAACCAACATTGTTGATCTCTACATCTTTCGCGTTCTACGCCAACAGAGTGTAACGAAGAATCGTGATTTAAACGAATTGAACAAAATAGTTTTATTGATTTTTGCGAATAAAGTCTGCATTAATTCAATCTGATTTTCAACCTTGTAACCATAGATATCATATTCCAAATTAGACTGCTATGGAATGACCTAAGAAAGTGACTTATTGATTATGATGATGATGATGAAGATGATTTCCATGCAAATCTCATCATTTGTTTAATAAAAAAAACAAGTGTATAAACTGTTAACTTAAAAGGATGTTACAGTATCGGTTGAGATGAGGATTCAGTGTTACAACTTTTCTCTTTTAATGATGATGATGATTATTTCTTTCTTCAAGAAACCTCTAATATAATTCACGAAAAACACTCACAAAAGTCATGCAGGTCATTTGATGAAAAGTGGTTTGCTAATTAAATGTTGAATCCACTATAATCGATCTGTTCTACTTTTTTGCCATTTAAGAACTTATTTTCTTCAAAGTAGATTATAATTTCCTTTAACAATGGTTGTTTGCAATAATTATATGCTCTTTTACATTTTTTTTTGTAAAGTGGCTTTCTAAATACCTGTAAAAGAAGTCAAAAGCTGAAACCTCACCTCAACCATGATACTATCATGTGTACATACGCTAAGCAAATAAAGTAAGCACTTTTTTCAGGTCAAGTTCTCACAGAATACTTTAATAGCTAAGAATAGAGGGGTGTAACATATCAAACGTAATTCGCATTGGCTCTCAAAGTGGTAGGTCAATATGTGTAAAAAAACGAAACTTTATGCATCAGTGAACATATATTTTCTTCCAAAGCACAAAAGTACAATTAGCCAAACGAAAAAAAAAATAATGAACAAGTTGTCATACTTGTGTCAGTGTTCTTTCAGAAAACAAGAGACGGATTCAACACAAAAGAATGTATTGAAAATATAAACTTATTGTCTCTTTAATGTCCAATAATGTAAAAAAAGATTATACATGAAGTTCCAAAAACAGACAATGGCAGTAGCAAGGACAAAAACAAAAACAAAAACAAAAACAGGGAACAGAGTCAGAGACAAGCATAAACTCTTTGGAGCACTGACATTCACGGACGTGAATACGGACTTCCGGTCCTAAATAATGACATCAAGGATGATACGTTATTGGGACTAAAAAGCAGCCATCAGGCCCTGATGCTCCTACGAATATGACCAACTGATATGTACACGATATATTGCACTCATCACCCACTTACATTGTATTTGACTCTCAGGAATGTTTCGATGAAAGAATACAATCATAAGATTACAACAGGATCGTTCAATAGGGAGGAGACGTGCCTATTTTGCATGGTTTAGATATGAAGAGCTTGCATCCAAAAGGCGCTAAATCCGTCATATTTCAATATATTTAGAGTCTTTTGGAAGCAAGCTCTTTTTATGTATAATTATCATGTTTAATGTGAATCATTTTATAATCTCCATTTAATATAGCTTTTGGAGCCTCGGACTGTACACATTACGTATGCAATCATATCTTTATTATTTTAAACAAGTGAGGTACCAAAACACTCTTTCACCGGACGTGCACTATTCGGTGCTGCACGCAGTATAAACCGAAACTGCATTATATTATGAGGTTGGACTTTGGCCGCGGGGAAGAAAATAGCAATAAAGTGTTACAGGTATATAATTTGTATAATTTACCATTTGCAGAAGAAACAAAAACCCAGCATTAGTGCTTGAAAATAGTTCTATGCAAAGTATTGTTAAACATATACAAAATTTGAACAATAAGTTATAATAAGATGTTTCAAGACTATTTCTACATTGCAGTTATACGGTTAAATGAGAAAAATACAGATATTTCCTTATATTTAAGAATTTATCGCCAAAAAAGGCATATGGTAGGATATTTTGTGATACAACAGACCTACACATATCCATGAAACATGAAACATTGTTTTTAAATCACTGGTACCAAAGGTAAACTGGACCTTTAAATAACAAGTGGTTTTGATACCAGCATTATTCCAACCCGCGATAGACACTTTCCTACGAAACGGCAATGCCAACTGCATGTTGCACGTCACGTCCTGATCTGCAACAGGTACACTGCTGCCGCTTTGAAGAGAGGAGCGCCATGTTGATACTGCATTTCTACAAGTTTACAAGACTCATGTTTGTCTCAAGTTGATTGAATAGAATTCTTTAGAATCAGTTAGAAATGGTTTTATCTTATGTCATCGCGCTAAGGATGCATTGGATGCAATGATAAGTACACACCATACGACTTTAAGTCCCCTCCGAAGACATTTTCAATGAGAATCGGGACCTTGCCCAGGGACACAACCGGTGCAGCCAGGGAACTTGATTCAGGGATATCGTGATTTATAACCTGTTGTCTTATCTACTGAGCTTCAACTCCTATAAGGAATGCTAACGGTACTTAGTAAGTGATGTGACGAATTGTGGCCATTTTCGGTGACCTATTTTACAATGATTTTTTTGACAGGTTTCCTTGACATTGCGGACGGAACTTGCACTCACTTTTCTACTCAATATATCCGTCCTTAACTACCTGTGATGGATAGAAGGTACGACCTCTGCTTCTAACGTTGACTGCGTCATCGTGTTGTGGCCCTATCACAGAAGGTAAGTGTAAAAGTTATTCGTTTAAGATTGTCATTATCAATCTATTATAAAGGGTACAATATAAAATAACTAAAGAGGGTTATTGCCAAAATAAACGAATATTTGACATCAATATCCTCAACTTATTACAGTATATTCAGTTTTCATTACTTTTGTTCTTCTTTCACGTAACTAACATAATCACACAAAAATTACCAATAATCCTGAGTATACTTAACAGATGACTGTATGATGAAAATAATAGGTAGGCCCTTATTTATGAATTGACAATAATTTTATTTACATCGGTTCAAATGAAATTAGTATATATATATATATATATATATATATGTATATTTTTTTTTTTTTTGGGGGGGGGGGTCAATTCTATACTTTTGTCATTCAAACTCATTCAATGTGCATATATATATATATATATATATATATTTTTTTTTTTTTTTTGGGGGGGGGTCAATTCTATACTTTTGTCATTCAAACTCATTCAATGTGCATTCAAATTTACACAGCGCAAGCACACGAAAATATTCGGGCTTTCAAATCCAGATTCCGAGCGATCATTTCATTTATAGGTGTTCCATTTCGTTTTCGTCAATGCACGCTTGGGCGTCCAATTTCCAAATGCGAGCATTGCATTTCCTACTCGTTCATTCAACTTCAATTTATAGTCATGACTTTGTGATATTCCCGATGGGCTTGTTTGGAGCGTTCAATTGCATTTTCAGGTAATTAAGTTCCTACCTCGTGCCATCAATTCAACGAGGAAAATAGAGTAGACTTGCTTTCGTCCAATCCGGGACAAAAACGGAGGACCCGGCGTCCTGCTTCCATATAATTGTTCCAAAGACCTGCTTGTCGAATAGCGTGAGCCTTGCTATAAAATATAAGGGAGCAGTTGGATCCAAATATATTTTCTTCTGATTTATTTTCATGACATTTGGTTACCACAGCAATAGTATTGTTGTATGTCTTCATCACCACAGTAATGTGTATGTACCAAAGATCGTGAGTATTTTGCTTGAAAAAAAAAGAAGCAAATTATGCGATCCACAATATTGTCCAGATTTATTGCCACAATATGCCGTTCACGTATAAGTATTACCATAATGAGTTGTTGCCATGACAACGCAGTTTTAACACATTCGAAAAATGTCTTGAACATCTTTATTCCTATACTGATAATTGTGTGCCAAGCTTCGTAAATATTTTGCTTGAAAAATGATGAACTTTCTCCATTCAAAACATTTTCCCAACAGATAGCCCGAATGTTCTGTTACCATGGCAACACAGTTTTTGAGCCATGAAATAATGTGACTTGCACTTTCACCAATGGTCAAATTTCATTATAAATGCTCGAAAATGCGGATGTACCTCGATTATGAAAAAACTGATTTATGGCATATAAATCAATGATAATTATGCCTTCATACGTGCACCATGCAATACATTCGAAAAAAAAGAAAGAAAGAAAAAGAGATATCGTCTTGCAAATTTCCGTCCCCAAACAAATCTCATTTGTGTGTGTTATTATTGATGGCCGGTGCTCAAAATTTGAGAAGACTACAACGCATCCATTTAATACCGCGAAGGTTGGACTTATCGGCGTTTGCAACAAAACCAGTAGTGGACTTATCTGCTTTTGACGCAAAACGCATTGAAAGGGATAAAATATCAAATTTCACTCTTTCTGTAGATTTCCAAAAATTAGACCGTCTATTACAAAGGTAACCAACATTGTTGATCTCTACATCTTTCGCGTTCTACGCCAACAGAGTGTAACGAAGAATCGTGATTTAAACGAATTGAACAAAATAGTTTTATTGATTTTTGCGAATAAAGTCTGCATTAATTCAATCTGATTTTCAACCTTGTAACCATAGATATCATATTCCAAATTAGACTGCTATGGAATGACCTAAGAAAGTGACTTATTGATTATGATGATGATGATGAAGATGATTTCCATGCAAATCTCATCATTTGTTTAATAAAAAAAAACAAGTGTATAAACTGTTAACTTAAAAGGATGTTACAGTATCGGTTGAGATGAGGATTCAGTGTTACAACTTTTCTCTTTTAATGATGATGATGATTATTTTTTTCTTCAAGAAACCTCTAATATAATTCACGAAAAACACTCACAAAAGTCATGCAGGTCATTTGATGAAAAGTGGTTTGCTAATTAAATGTTGAATCCACTATAATCGATCTGTTCTACTTTTTTGTCATTTAAGATCTTATTTTCTTCAAAGTAGATTATAATTTCCTTTCACAATGGTTGTTTGCAATAATTATATGCTCTTTTACATTTTTTTTTTGTAAAGTGGCTTTCTAAATACCTGTAAAAGAAGTCAAAAGCTGAAACCTCACCTCAACCATGATACTATCATGTGTACATACGCTAAGCAAATAAAGTAAGCACTTTTTTCAGGTCAAGTTCTCACAGAATACTTTAATAGCTAAGAATAGAGGGGTGTAACATATCAAACGTAATTCGCATTGGCTCTCAAAGTGGTAGGTCAATATGTGTAAAAAAACGAAACTTTATGCATCAGTGAACATATATTTTCTTCCAAAGCACAAAAGTACAATTAGCCAAACGAAAAAAAAAAAAATAATGAACAAGTTGTCATACTTGTGTCAGTGTTCTTTCAGAAAACAAGAGACGGATTCAACACAAAAGAATGTATTGAAAATATAAACTTATTGTCTCTTTAATGTCCAATAATGTAAAAAAAGATTATACATGAAGTTCCAAAAACAGACAATGGCAGTAGCAAGGACAAAAACAAAAACAAAAACAAAAACAGGGAACAGAGTCAGAGACAAGCATAAACTCTTTGGAGCACTGACATTCACGGACGTGAATACGGACTTCCGGTCCTAAATAATGACATCAAGGATGATACGTTATTGGGACTAAAAAGCAGCCATCAGGCCCTGATGCTCCTACGAATATGACCAACTGATATGTACACGATATATTGCACTCATCACCCACTTACATTGTATTTGACTCTCAGGAATGTTTCGATGAAAGAATACAATCATAAGATTACAACAGGATCGTTCAATAGGGAGGAGACGTGCCTATTTTGCATGGTTTAGATATGAAGAGCTTGCATCCAAAAGGCGCTAAATCCGTCATATTTCAATATATTTAGAGTCTTTTGGAAGCAAGCTCTTTTTATGTATAATTATCATGTTTAATGTGAATCATTTTATAATCTCCATTTAATATAGCTTTTGGAGCCTCGGACTGTACACCTTACGTATGCAATCATATCTTTATTATTTTAAACAAGTGAGGTACCAAAACACTCTTTCACCGGACGTGCACTATTCGGTGCTGCACGCAGTATAAACCGAAACTGCATTATATTATGAGGTTGGACTTTGGCCGCGGGGAAGAAAATAGCAATAAAGTGTTACAGGTATATAATTTGTATAATTTACCATTTGCAGAAGAAACAAAAACCCAGCATTAGTGCTTGAAAATAGTTCTATGCAAAGTATTGTTAAACATATACAAAATTTGAACAATAAGTTATAATAAGATGTTTCAAGACTATTTCTACATTGCAGTTATACGGTTAAATGAGAAAAATACAGATATTTCCTTATATTTAAGAATTTATCGCCAAAAAAAGGCATATGGTAGGATATTTTGTGATACAACAGACCTACACATATCCATGAAACATGAAACATTGTTTTTAAATCACTGGTACCAAAGGTAAACTGGACCTTTAAATAACAAGTGGTTTTGATACCAGCATTATTCCAACCCGCGATAGACACTTTCCTACGAAACGGCAATGCCAACTGCATGTTGCACGTCACGTCCTGATCTGCAACAGGCACACTGCTGCCGCTTTGAAGAGAGGAGCGCCATGTTGATACTGCATTTCTACAAGTTTACAAGACTCATGTTTGTCTCAAGTTGATTGAATAGAATTCTTTAGAATCAGTTAGAAATGGTTTTATCTTATGTCATCGCGCTAAGGATGCATTGGATGCAATGATAAGTACACACCATACGACTTTAAGTCCCCTCCGAAGACATTTTCAATGAGAATCGGGACCTTGCCCAGGGACACAACCGGTGCAGCCAGGGAACTTGATTCAGGGATATCGTGATTTATAACCTGTTGTCTTATCTACTGAGCTTCAACTCCTATAAGGAATGCTAACGGTACTTAGTAAGTGATGTGACGAATTGTGGCCATTTTCGGTGACCTATTTTACAATGATTTTTTTGACAGGTTTCCTTGACATTGCGGACGGAACTTGCACTCACTTTTCTACTCAATATATCCGTCCTTAACTACCTGTGATGGATAGAAGGTACGACCTCTGCTTCTAACGTTGACTGCGTCATCGTGTTGTGGCCCTATCACAGAAGGTAAGTGTAAAAGTTATTCGTTTAAGATTGTCATTATCAATCTATTATAAAGGGTACAATATAAAATAACTAAAGAGGGTTATTGCCAAAATAAACGAATATTTGACATCAATATCCTCAACTTATTACAGTATATTCAGTTTTCATTACTTTTGTTCTTCTTTCACATAACTAACATAATCACACAAAAATTACCAATAATCCTGAGTATACTTAACAGATGACTGTATGATGAACATAATAGGTAGGCCCTTATTTATGAATTGACAATAATTTTATTTACATCGGTTCAAATGAAATTAGTATATATATATATATATATATATATATATATATTTTTTTTTTTTTTTTTTTTTTTTTGGGGGGGGGGGTCAATTCTATACTTTTGTCATTCAAACTCATTCAATGTGCATATATATATATATATATTTTTTTTTTTTTTGGGGGGGGGGTCAATTCTATACTTTTGTCATTCAAACTCATTCAATGTGCATTCAAATTTACACAGCGCAAGCACACGAAAATATTCGGGCTTTCAAATCCAGATTCCGAGCGATCATTTCATTTATAGGTGTTCCATTTCGTTTTCGTCAATGCACGCTTGGGCGTCCAATTTCCAAATGCGAGCATTGCATTTCCTACTCGTTCATTCAACTTCAATTTATAGTCATGACTTTGTGATATTCCCGATGGGCTTGTTTGGAGCGTTCAATTGCATTTTCAGGTAATTAAGTTCCTACCTCGTGCCATCAATTCAACGAGGAAAATAGAGTAGACTTGCTTTCGTCCAATCCGGGACAAAAACGGAGGACCCGGCGTCCTGCTTCCATATAATTGTTCCAAAGACCTGCGTGTCGAATAGCGTGAGCCTTGCTATAAAATATAAGGGAGCAGTTGGATCCAAATATATTTTCTTCTGATTTATTTTCATGACATTTGGTTACCACAGCAATAGTATTGTTGTATGTCTTCATCACCACAGTAATGTGTATGTACCAAAGATCGTGAGTATTTTGCTTGAAAAAAAAAGAAGCAAATTATGCGATCCACAATATTGTCCAGATTTATTGCCACAATATGCCGTTCACGTATAAGTATTACCATAATGAGTTGTTGCCATGACAACGCAGTTTTAACACATTCGAAAAATGTCTTGAACATCTTTATTCCTATACTGATAATTGTGTGCCAAGCTTCGTAAATATTTTGCTTGAAAAATGATGAACTTTCTCCATTCAAAACATTTTCCCAACAGATAGCCCGAATGTTCTGTTACCATGGCAACACAGTTTTTGAGCCATGAAATAATGTGACTTGCACTTTCACCAATGGTCAAATTTCATTATAAATGCTCGAAAATGCGGATGTACCTCGATTATGAAAAAACTGATTTATGGCATATAAATCAATGATAATTATGCCTTCATACGTGCACCATGCAATACATTCGAAAAAAAAGAAAGAAAGAAAAAGAGATATCGTCTTGCAAATTTCCGTCCCCAAACAAATCTCATTTGTGTGTGTTATTATTGATGGCCGGTGCTCAAAATTTGAGAAGACTACAACGCATCCATTTAATACCGCGAAGGTTGGACTTATCGGCGTTTGCAACAAAACCAGTAGTGGACTTATCTGCTTTTGACGCAAAACGCATTGAAAGGGATAAAATATCAAATTTCACTCTTTCTGTAGATTTCCAAAAATTAGACCGTCTATTACAAAGGTAACCAACATTGTTGATCTCTACATCTTTCGCGTTCTACGCCAACAGAGTGTAACGAAGAATCGTGATTTAAACGAATTGAACAAAATAGTTTTATTGATTTTTGCGAATAAAGTCTGCATTAATTCAATCTGATTTTCAACCTTGTAACCATAGATATCATATTCCAAATTAGACTGCTATGGAATGACCTAAGAAAGTGACTTATTGATTATGATGATGATGATGAAGATGATTTCCATGCAAATCTCATCATTTGTTTAATAAAAAAAAACAAGTGTATAAACTGTTAACTTAAAAGGATGTTACAGTATCGGTTGAGATGAGGATTCAGTGTTACAACTTTTCTCTTTTAATGATGATGATGATTATTTTTTTCTTCAAGAAACCTCTAATATAATTCACGAAAAACACTCACAAAAGTCATGCAGGTCATTTGATGAAAAGTGGTTTGCTAATTAAATGTTGAATCCACTATAATCGATCTGTTCTACTTTTTTGTCATTTAAGATCTTATTTTCTTCAAAGTAGATTATAATTTCCTTTCACAATGGTTGTTTGCAATAATTATATGCTCTTTTACATTTTTTTTTTGTAAAGTGGCTTTCTAAATACCTGTAAAAGAAGTCAAAAGCTGAAACCTCACCTCAACCATGATACTATCATGTGTACATACGCTAAGCAAATAAAGTAAGCACTTTTTTCAGGTCAAGTTCTCACAGAATACTTTAATAGCTAAGAATAGAGGGGTGTAACATATCAAACGTAATTCGCATTGGCTCTCAAAGTGGTAGGTCAATATGTGTAAAAAAACGAAACTTTATGCATCAGTGAACATATATTTTCTTCCAAAGCACAAAAGTACAATTAGCCAAACGAAAAAAAAAACAAAATAATGAACAAGTTGTCATACTTGTGTCAGTGTTCTTTCAGAAAACAAGAGACGGATTCAACACAAAAGAATGTATTGAAAATATAAACTTATTGTCTCTTTAATGTCCAATAATGTAAAAAAAGATTATACATGAAGTTCCAAAAACAGACAATGGCAGTAGCAAGGACAAAAACAAAAACAAAAACAAAAACAGGGAACAGAGTCAGAGACAAGCATAAACTCTTTGGAGCACTGACATTCACGGACGTGAATACGGACTTCCGGTCCTAAATAATGACATCAAGGATGATACGTTATTGGGACTAAAAAGCAGCCATCAGGCCCTGATGCTCCTACGAATATGACCAACTGATATGTACACGATATATTGCACTCATCACCCACTTACATTGTATTTGACTCTCAGGAATGTTTCGATGAAAGAATACAATCATAAGATTACAACAGGATCGTTCAATAGGGAGGAGACGTGCCTATTTTGCATGGTTTAGATATGAAGAGCTTGCATCCAAAAGGCGCTAAATCCGTCATATTTCAATATATTTAGAGTCTTTTGGAAGCAAGCTCTTTTTATGTATAATTATCATGTTTAATGTGAATCATTTTATAATCTCCATTTAATATAGCTTTTGGAGCCTCGGACTGTACACCTTACGTATGCAATCATATCTTTATTATTTTAAACAAGTGAGGTACCAAAACACTCTTTCACCGGACGTGCACTATTCGGTGCTGCACGCAGTATAAACCGAAACTGCATTATATTATGAGGTTGGACTTTGGCCGCGGGGAAGAAAATAGCAATAAAGTGTTACAGGTATATAATTTGTATAATTTACCATTTGCAGAAGAAACAAAAACCCAGCATTAGTGCTTGAAAATAGTTCTATGCAAAGTATTGTTAAACATATACAAAATTTGAACAATAAGTTATAATAAGATGTTTCAAGACTATTTCTACATTGCAGTTATACGGTTAAATGAGAAAAATACAGATATTTCCTTATATTTAAGAATTTATCGCCA
The DNA here is from genome assembly GCF_964275005.1 of Diadema setosum. Lineage (NCBI taxonomy): Eukaryota > Metazoa > Echinodermata > Echinoidea > Diadematoida > Diadematidae > Diadema > Diadema setosum. The sequence goes on from NC_092687.1 coordinate 34,370,866, forward strand.
AAAAAAGGCATATGGTAGGATATTTTGTGATACAACAGACCTACACATATCCATGAAACATGAAACATTGTTTTTAAATCACTGGTACCAAAGGTAAACTGGACCTTTAAATAACAAGTGGTTTTGATACCAGCATTATTCCAACCCGCGATAGACACTTTCCTACGAAACGGCAATGCCAACTGCATGTTGCACGTCACGTCCTGATCTGCAACAGGTACACTGCTGCCGCTTTGAAGAGAGGAGCGCCATGTTGATACTGCATTTCTACAAGTTTACAAGACTCATGTTTGTCTCAAGTTGATTGAATAGAATTCTTTAGAATCAGTTAGAAATGGTTTTATCTTATGTCATCGCGCTAAGGATGCATTGGATGCAATGATAAGTACACACCATACGACTTTAAGTCCCCTCCGAAGACATTTTCAATGAGAATCGGGACCTTGCCCAGGGACACAACCGGTGCAGCCAGGGAACTTGATTCAGGGATATCGTGATTTATAACCTGTTGTCTTATCTACTGAGCTTCAACTCCTATAAGGAATGCTAACGGTACTTAGTAAGTGATGTGACGAATTGTGGCCATTTTCGGTGACCTATTTTACAATGATTTTTTTGACAGGTTTCCTTGACATTGCGGACGGAACTTGCACTCACTTTTCTACTCAATATATCCGTCCTTAACTACCTGTGATGGATAGAAGGTACGACCTCTGCTTCTAACGTTGACTGCGTCATCGTGTTGTGGCCCTATCACAGAAGGTAAGTGTAAAAGTTATTCGTTTAAGATTGTCATTACCAATCTATTATAAAGGGTACAATATAAAATAACTAAAGAGGGTTATTGCCAAAATAAACGAATATTTGACATCAATATCCTCAACTTATTACAGTATATTCAGTTTTCATTACTTTTGTTCTTCTTTCACATAACTAACATAATCACACAAAAATTACCAATAATCCTGAGTATACTTAACAGATGACTGTATGATGAACATAATAGGTAGGCCCTTATTTATGAATTGACAATAATTTTATTTACATCGGTTCAAATGAAATTAGTATATATATATATATATATATATATATATATATATATTTTTTTTTTTTTTTTGGGGGGGGGGGGGTCAATTCTATACTTTTGTCATTCAAACTCATTCAATGTGCATATATATATATATATATTTTTTTTTTTTTTGGGGGGGGGGGTCAATTCTATACTTTTGTCATTCAAACTCATTCAATGTGCATTCAAATTTACACAGCGCAAGCACACGAAAATATTCGGGCTTTCAAATCCAGATTCCGAGCGATCATTTCATTTATAGGTGTTCCATTTCGTTTTCGTCAATGCACGCTTGGGCGTCCAATTTCCAAATGCGAGCATTGCATTTCCTACTCGTTCATTCAACTTCAATTTATAGTCATGACTTTGTGATATTCCCGATGGGCTTGTTTGGAGCGTTCAATTGCATTTTCAGGTAATTAAGTTCCTACCTCGTGCCATCAATTCAACGAGGAAAATAGAGTAGACTTGCTTTCGTCCAATCCGGGACAAAAACGGAGGACCCGGCGTCCTGCTTCCATATAATTGTTCCAAAGACCTGCGTGTCGAATAGCGTGAGCCTTGCTATAAAATATAAGGGAGCAGTTGGATCCAAATATATTTTCTTCTGATTTATTTTCATGACATTTGGTTACCACAGCAATAGTATTGTTGTATGTCTTCATCACCACAGTAATGTGTATGTACCAAAGATCGTGAGTATTTTGCTTGAAAAAAAAAGAAGCAAATTATGCGATCCACAATATTGTCCAGATTTATTGCCACAATATGCCGTTCACGTATAAGTATTACCATAATGAGTTGTTGCCATGACAACGCAGTTTTAACACATTCGAAAAATGTCTTGAACATCTTTATTCCTATACTGATAATTGTGTGCCAAGCTTCGTAAATATTTTGCTTGAAAAATGATGAACTTTCTCCATTCAAAACATTTTCCCAACAGATAGCCCGAATGTTCTGTTACCATGGCAACACAGTTTTTGAGCCATGAAATAATGTGACTTGCACTTTCACCAATGGTCAAATTTCATTATAAATGCTCGAAAATGCGGATGTACCTCGATTATGAAAAAACTGATTTATGGCATATAAATCAATGATAATTATGCCTTCATACGTGCACCATGCAATACATTCGAAAAAAAAGAAAGAAAGAAAAAGAGATATCGTCTTGCAAATTTCCGTCCCCAAACAAATCTCATTTGTGTGTGTTATTATTGATGGCCGGTGCTCAAAATTTGAGAAGACTACAACGCATCCATTTAATACCGCGAAGGTTGGACTTATCGGCGTTTGCAACAAAACCAGTAGTGGACTTATCTGCTTTTGACGCAAAACGCATTGAAAGGGATAAAATATCAAATTTCACTCTTTCTGTAGATTTCCAAAAATTAGACCGTCTATTACAAAGGTAACCAACATTGTTGATCTCTACATCTTTCGCGTTCTACGCCAACAGAGTGTAACGAAGAATCGTGATTTAAACGAATTGAACAAAATAGTTTTATTGATTTTTGCGAATAAAGTCTGCATTAATTCAATCTGATTTTCAACCTTGTAACCATAGATATCATATTCCAAATTAGACTGCTATGGAATGACCTAAGAAAGTGACTTATTGATTATGATGATGATGATGAAGATGATTTCCATGCAAATCTCATCATTTGTTTAATAAAAAAAAACAAGTGTATAAACTGTTAACTTAAAAGGATGTTACAGTATCGGTTGAGATGAGGATTCAGTGTTACAACTTTTCTCTTTTAATGATGATGATGATTATTTTTTTCTTCAAGAAACCTCTAATATAATTCACGAAAAACACTCACAAAAGTCATGCAGGTCATTTGATGAAAAGTGGTTTGCTAATTAAATGTTGAATCCACTATAATCGATCTGTTCTACTTTTTTGTCATTTAAGATCTTATTTTCTTCAAAGTAGATTATAATTTCCTTTCACAATGGTTGTTTGCAATAATTATATGCTCTTTTACATTTTTTTTTTGTAAAGTGGCTTTCTAAATACCTGTAAAAGAAGTCAAAAGCTGAAACCTCACCTCAACCATGATACTATCATGTGTACATACGCTAAGCAAATAAAGTAAGCACTTTTTTCAGGTCAAGTTCTCACAGAATACTTTAATAGCTAAGAATAGAGGGGTGTAACATATCAAACGTAATTCGCATTGGCTCTCAAAGTGGTAGGTCAATATGTGTAAAAAAACGAAACTTTATGCATCAGTGAACATATATTTTCTTCCAAAGCACAAAAGTACAATTAGCCAAACGAAAAAAAAAAAAATAATGAACAAGTTGTCATACTTGTGTCAGTGTTCTTTCAGAAAACAAGAGACGGATTCAACACAAAAGAATGTATTGAAAATATAAACTTATTGTCTCTTTAATGTCCAATAATGTAAAAAAAGATTATACATGAAGTTCCAAAAACAGACAATGGCAGTAGCAAGGACAAAAACAAAAACAAAAACAAAAACAGGGAACAGAGTCAGAGACAAGCATAAACTCTTTGGAGCACTGACATTCACGGACGTGAATACGGACTTCCGGTCCTAAATAATGACATCAAGGATGATACGTTATTGGGACTAAAAAGCAGCCATCAGGCCCTGATGCTCCTACGAATATGACCAACTGATATGTACACGATATATTGCACTCATCACCCACTTACATTGTATTTGACTCTCAGGAATGTTTCGATGAAAGAATACAATCATAAGATTACAACAGGATCGTTCAATAGGGAGGAGACGTGCCTATTTTGCATGGTTTAGATATGAAGAGCTTGCATCCAAAAGGCGCTAAATCCGTCATATTTCAATATATTTAGAGTCTTTTGGAAGCAAGCTCTTTTTATGTATAATTATCATGTTTAATGTGAATCATTTTATAATCTCCATTTAATATAGCTTTTGGAGCCTCGGACTGTACACCTTACGTATGCAATCATATCTTTATTATTTTAAACAAGTGAGGTACCAAAACACTCTTTCACCGGACGTGCACTATTCGGTGCTGCACGCAGTATAAACCGAAACTGCATTATATTATGAGGTTGGACTTTGGCCGCGGGGAAGAAAATAGCAATAAAGTGTTACAGGTATATAATTTGTATAATTTACCATTTGCAGAAGAAACAAAAACCCAGCATTAGTGCTTGAAAATAGTTCTATGCAAAGTATTGTTAAACATATACAAAATTTGAACAATAAGTTATAATAAGATGTTTCAAGACTATTTCTACATTGCAGTTATACGGTTAAATGAGAAAAATACAGATATTTCCTTATATTTAAGAATTTATCGCCAAAAAAAGGCATATGGTAGGATATTTTGTGATACAACAGACCTACACATATCCATGAAACATGAAACATTGTTTTTAAATCACTGGTACCAAAGGTAAACTGGACCTTTAAATAACAAGTGGTTTTGATACCAGCATTATTCCAACCCGCGATAGACACTTTCCTACGAAACGGCAATGCCAACTGCATGTTGCACGTCACGTCCTGATCTGCAACAGGTACACTGCTGCCGCTTTGAAGAGAGGAGCGCCATGTTGATACTGCATTTCTACAAGTTTACAAGACTCATGTTTGTCTCAAGTTGATTGAATAGAATTCTTTAGAATCAGTTAGAAATGGTTTTATCTTATGTCATCGCGCTAAGGATGCATTGGATGCAATGATAAGTACACACCATACGACTTTAAGTCCCCTCCGAAGACATTTTCAATGAGAATCGGGACCTTGCCCAGGGACACAACCGGTGCAGCCAGGGAACTTGATTCAGGGATATCGTGATTTATAACCTGTTGTCTTATCTACTGAGCTTCAACTCCTATAAGGAATGCTAACGGTACTTAGTAAGTGATGTGACGAATTGTGGCCATTTTCGGTGACCTATTTTACAATGATTTTTTTGACAGGTTTCCTTGACATTGCGGACGGAACTTGCACTCACTTTTCTACTCAATATATCCGTCCTTAACTACCTGTGATGGATAGAAGGTACGACCTCTGCTTCTAACGTTGACTGCGTCATCGTGTTGTGGCCCTATCACAGAAGGTAAGTGTAAAAGTTATTCGTTTAAGATTGTCATTACCAATCTATTATAAAGGGTACAATATAAAATAACTAAAGAGGGTTATTGCCAAAATAAACGAATATTTGACATCAATATCCTCAACTTATTACAGTATATTCAGTTTTCATTACTTTTGTTCTTCTTTCACATAACTAACATAATCACACAAAAATTACCAAAGATCCTGAGTATACTTAACAGATGACTGTATGATGAAAATAATAGGTAGGCCCTTATTTATGAATTGACAATAATTTTATTTACATCGGTTCAAATGAAATTAGTATATATATATATATTATTTTTTTTTTTTTTGGGGGGGGGGGTCAATTCTACACTTTTGTCATTCAAACTCATTCAATGTGCATATATATATATATATATATATATTTTTTTTTTTTTTGGGGGGGGGGGGTCAATTCTATACTTTTGTCATTCAAACTCATTCAATGTGCATTCAAATTTACACAGCGCAAGCACACGAAAATATTCGGGCTTTCAAATCCAGATTCCGAGCGATCATTTCATTTATAGGTGTTCCATTTCGTTTTCGTCAATGCACGCTTGGGCGTCCAATTTCCAAATGCGAGCATTGCATTTCCTACTCGTTCATTCAACTTCAATTTATAGTCATGACTTTGTGATATTCCCGATGGGCTTGTTTGGAGCGTTCAATTGCATTTTCAGGTAATTAAGTTCCTACCTCGTGCCATCAATTCAACGAGGAAAATAGAGTAGACTTGCTTTCGTCCAATCCGGGACAAAAACGGAGGACCCGGCGTCCTGCTTCCATATAATTGTTCCAAAGACCTGCGTGTCGAATAGCGTGAGCCTTGCTATAAAATATAAGGGAGCAGTTGGATCCAAATATATTTTCTTCTGATTTATTTTCATGACATTTGGTTACCACAGCAATAGTATTGTTGTATGTCTTCATCACCACAGTAATGTGTATGTACCAAAGATCGTGAGTATTTTGCTTGAAAAAAAAAGAAGCAAATTATGCGATCCACAATATTGTCCAGATTTATTGCCACAATATGCCGTTCACGTATAAGTATTACCATAATGAGTTGTTGCCATGACAACGCAGTTTTAACACATTCGAAAGGAGAAATGGAAAAAATTGAAAGGAGAAATGGCATACCAAACCAATGAAGGCTTGCATAAAGTGTAATTTATTATGATTGCTTAATGGGTTTACATTGTTCTCTGGTCTTGTATTCTTTGTTTTTCATCTTAAAAAAGAATGTAAACTCCAATCAGCAGGGCGTCGAAACAACACGACGTAAATTGAATCATATTTTATTGGTGATAATGCATGCTGACAACGCCCAAACAATAACCACATAACGACAATGCATCAATGATTTAAAGGCAAACTAACACACAATGATCTCACATAGTACCACAAAAGTAAAACCAATGAGATAGCAATAAAGAAAACAGACGTATCCAATATTCATGTTATCAGTATATATACAGTGCCTAGTGTTTGTTAGTTTGTTCGCTGGTTTGTTTGTTTATTTGCTTGTTTGCTTTTTTGATTGTTTCGTTTTCCGTCTAAAAAGATGGCTGGGTAGCCCATATTCAGTTGCAATTGTTGGTCTTCCACGGGGCTCAGTTTGATGTAAAGTGCAACGGGACCACTTCACCGGTTTAAACACCCCGCTCTTTGCGATGAATGAAAGAAGTGGGATATTCTACGTGCGCGAGTTGCGACTCTCTCACACATGGGTGCTCCTCTTTATGTTCTATGCGAGGGACATGTGCCTGTATATTCATTTTCGTGAAGCCCGAGTTCAAAATTTTAGTGAACAGATGGGCCTTTGCTACAAAATGAATAGCCTTCATCATAGACCCCTATTATATTTAAAGCTCAATGAAAAGGATACACAATCACTTCCATGCACGGCACCAAACTAACTAAATTCAGGACTTTTTTTTAAGTTGAAGGCAGTTACTTGGAACAAGGTTTCCTATTCACGAATTTGAATGACCAGCTTGACATGAATTTGAATGCTCATTGCTGAAATGCTTGTTCCTCTCTTAAATTCGAATGCTCCGATAGTGAATTTAAATGCTTCGATAGTGAATTCCAATAACCGGATTTTGAATTTGATTGCTAATTTAGTGCTGCCAGCGTGAAACGCGTGAAAGCGAATGCTCGGAATAGGAACTTGAATGACAAAAGTATAAAATTGACTGAGAAAACCTACAATAAGATTTCCCTTCGAATTTCATAAGTTTTGCGTTCGATTTAACGATGGGATGATTCAAGTTCGAGTGCATTTAAATGATCACCGAGATCAATATTCAAGAAGGTTACTAGCTCATTCAATTTAATTTCATTAGCGTGCGAGTTTATCAAATAAACGCGAGAAAGGGTGTTTAATTCAAAATACATGTAAATCTCATTTAAATTTGCATCGGTACCGCCGTGAAGAATGTCAAGGAAATAAAATCCACCACAAGGAAACTGAATTTACAACCAATAGGCATACTTTGCTGTTGTTGTCGCTTATATTCTTTTTAGTTACTCATCTGTTTTAATTAGTAACTTAATCTACCTCGAAATTGGGTTATTGCCTTATACTAGCTATCTCTCGTATGAATCCACTTTAATACATACACATACAGTTTATTCCTAAACGACCTTTGCCCTGCTACGGAAGAGTATACCGGATATCTCGAATCAGGGAAGGATTGAATCATTTGCCAACCAGCAAGACTACAATTTATAACGATTACTCTTGCATTAAAAAAAAAAAAAGTACATGTATACAGCTGAGTTGTATCAACTCATGATATGGACACAGGGAGGTTAAGAATGGGATCAAAATTATGTAAATATGGACGTGGACATCAGAAATTCTTGGTATCGCCATCCCAACTGTTACATCCGTAGAGGGGATAAACAATTGAAAGTGGAAGAAAGGTGGGGACAGGAAGGAAATGGATACGATACAAAATGAATTGATCATATGAAACTTTGATATGGAAATTAAATTGCATAATACAATATATCAAAGTGCAAAGAGGACGCGTTTTAGAAACACGTGGAAACTTCTTTATGTTGATTGAATTTATCCGATGTTGTGTTCCCATAAATGAAAATAGAATTTGTATTAACTTGGGACGAAATTGAACGTCTATCCAGCTTGCGCGAATTAATGTCAATTGGGTCTTTAAATTAAATGAATTTCTCTCCAAACTGATTAGAAAAGAAGCTTTAAAATGACATGAAGTGTGAGTGAAGGCTCAAAGATTTGAAATTAGTTGTGTGAGTAGAGCAGTGATTAAAGTCGTTTGAATTTGAGCGACTTTTAATTGATTCGAATGTAAAGTTCATGAAACTGTATGGGCGGGAAAACCTATGCAATCTGAGACAAACAAAGGTCCCACTCTATAGTATCCAAACGCTTCCGGGTCATTGAAGTTATATTCATGTACCATGGACGGGGGGGGGGGGGGGTGGTTCTCACCAGAGATTCGAAGGTTGGAGGGTAATTCACGACCACTGTCAGGGGCTATGGTACGGGGAGAACCACATTACAGAACCATCTTCGCAACACACCAAGATTCGAAAAGCGGCAACATCTTAGGCTAATAGTCCAAGAGCATTAGGGTTTAACCTGGACATTTTTGGTAACAAGCTGATTTTTTCAGGAAAGGTCCAGGAATGTGTGTAAGATAACATACTAAAAGTCCTCATAAATCCTCTTTGAGCGTTTTCCGCAATCCAAGATGGCGTCCAAAATGGCCGCCATTTCATGTTTTTCTCATAACTTTGCAAGTAGGTTTCCCCAAAACACACTTTAGATGTCTAAATACATGTTTTGAAGTACAAGGAACTCAATAGAATACATTATAAGAGATGTAGAAGCACACAAGTACCAATATATCCGCTTGAGCTCTTCCGCAATCCAAGATGGCGTCCAAAATGACCGTCATATCATGTTTTTCTCATAACTTTGTAAGTAGGTTTCCTAAAAACACACTTTAAATGTCTAAACATATGTTTTGAAGTATGAGGAACTCATTAGAATACATGTTAAGAGACGTTGAAGCACGCAAGTACCAATAAGACCGCTTGAGCTCTCCCAAAAATCCAAAATGGCGTCCAAAATGGCCGACATTTCCTCTTTTTCTCATAACTTTGCAAGTAGGTTTACCTATAACACATTTTAAATGTCTAAACATATGTTTCGAAGCATAAGGAATACAATACATATCGGAAGATTTTGAAACACACAAAAACAAATAAAACTGCTTAAGCTCTTTAAAATGGCGTCTGAAATTGCTGCCGTTTCTGTTTTTACACCAAGGTACTTTAACACGCACTTTAAATGTCTTAATATATGTTTTGCGACTCAATGAAAGGAATCATATACTTATTGGGAATTTTTCAAAAACACGCATTTACCAATAAAACCACTTGAGGTAATCCTGAGATTCAAAATGGTGCCCGAAATGCCCCTTTCCCTATTGTTGTTTTCTCATAACCCTGCAACTAAGTAACCCAATTATGCACACTAAAATGTCTTTATGTTATGGGAGTCAAGGAATCTAGATAAATTCTTATTCGCAAATTTGAGACATGCATATCTATACCAATAAAACCACTTGAACTCGTCCCAAAATCCCAAATGGCGCCAAAGATGGTTGCAATTTCGTGTTTTTCTCATGACCCTGCGACTAAGTTACCTCAATATGCACTTTAAATCTCTAAATATATTATGTCTTGAGAAAGACACTATGGAACATTTAATGTGTAATTCTTGCGACAAACAGCATGGATTCGTAGTGGTGTTGCATTCTGCAACATCTCATGGAAGCCATCACCACGTTCTAAACTTGACATCACCAAGTGTCCTCCGCCCCTTCTCCCCAACTTCAACTGCAGCAGGTGATGTTTCTTTGCAAATGATGCAAACCACATCCATTATCTGTAATGACAGAAATATGTCATGGACATTGTTTTCTTTTTGAATGTGAAACGTACTTCACATAGCTGCTTGGAAATGATAAATCAGGTTGCTACGTTTTAATCAAAAGAGATTTAAAAAGTAATGTGTTGACATTAAAGATGCTTTGAGGGAAGGATATGCCATCACATGATTCAGCAATTTCAATAACACATCACAATCACAGTACTGTAACATGTTTACATATTGATACCTGTGAAGTTAAATTACGGATGAATCAACGCATTGTGGGGTGCCAGAATGTCTGGTAGGAATTGTATTGGGCAGAGAAAATCTCGCAAGGAAACCCGAGAGGAAAATGATGATGATAGCGGCTACTCCACAGAAATTCACTGTCATGTAATATGTGACTTGAAGACTTACTTATTTTGTTATCCCTAGATGTGCACTGCACTTGTACTGTCGCAGCCTGGTGATATATTTTATCTCCTATGACAACCAGGGACGACATCTCATAGCACTTTGTATCCAATGGAAAAAGCACTATGAAATGTCCACCATTATTAATAATGAATGTATACTAGCATATCACAACATAGGAATGACATGATGCACAATAAATGCATCTATTATACAAATACAGCATACATGTACCAATAGGTACGAGTGTCATACACTCTCTGATTTCTATTATACTATAATTCATTTCATCTACATGAAACAAATAAAATGATGCAATACAATGTTTTAGGTGTAACAATAGACTACTCCACAGAAATTCCCTGTCAAGTGATATTACACAGTACTGTGCAGTACATGCAGGAAGACACAAATTTTGATCATGTATTTAGTATGTGTACCAAAAATAATAGTTTTACTTCCTTAATGATAACTGAATGTTTCAAATAGAACTCACCTCATGGTAGACATCAACTGCATCCTGTTGGTAAAAAAGGCTAGCACAAAGTTTTCAATTTCCGAACTTTAGGTGACGAAAATGGACCATATGGCAAAATATGTCGCCCTGTCTGTTTCGCATCAAACTGATGGTAAAATGTTTCCCTCGTAATGTCATAAGAGATTAAGGACACACTTTTAGACTTTAACATTCAAATTGATTTGAATACTGTATGGACAGCAACCACATTTTTAATTGAAATGTTTGTTGAATATTTTCAGGATGAAATATCATGGTTTATTAATGAATGATATATCTTTAAACAATTTTGAGATAAAATTGTTAATGACGGCCATTTTGGACACCATTTTGGCTTTTTGGAAGAGCTCAAGCAGTTTTATTGGTACTTGCGTGCTTCAACATCTCTTAAAATGTACTCTATCGAGTTTCTTATACTTCAAAACATATAGATATTTAGACATTTAATGTGTGTTTTGGGGAAACCTACTTGCAAAGTTATAAGAAAAAACAGGAAATGGCGGTCATTTTGGACGCCATTTTGGATTTTTGGAAGAGCTCAAGCGGTCTTATTGGTACTTGCATGCTTCAACATCTCTTGAGATGTATTCTAATGAGTTCCTCATTCTTCAAAACATAATGTTTAGACATTTAAAGTGTGTTTTGGGGAAACCTACTTGCAAAGTTATATGAGAAAAACATGAAATGGCGGCCATTTTGGACGCCATTTTGGACTTTTGGAAGAACTCAAGCGGTCTTATTGGTACTTGCATGCTTTAACATCTCTTAAGATGTATTCTAATGAGTTCCTCATACTTCAAAACATATGTGTAGACATTTAAAGTGTGTTTTGGGGAAACCTACTTGCAAATATATGAGAAAAACATGAAATGGCTGCCATTTTGGACGCCATTTTGGACTTTTGGAAGAACTCAAGCGGTCTTATTGGTACTTGCGTGCTTCAGCATCTCTTAAGATGTATTCTAATGAGTTCCTCATACTTCAAAACATATGTGTAGACATTTAAAGTGTGTTTTGGGGAAACCTATACTTGCAAAGTTATGAGAAAAACAGAAGAGGCGGCCATTTTGGACGCCATCTTGGATTGCGGAAAACGCTCAAGGAGGATTTATGAGGACTTTTAGTATGTTATTCTAGACATATTCCTGGACCTATCCTGAAAAAATCAGCTTGTTACCAAAAATGTCCAGGTTAAGGCCTATTTTGACCTAATGCTCTTGGACTATAAGTTCTGCGTACTAACGGTCTTGTGGGTGTGTTGGGGGCGGCGTATAGTGTGTCATTGTGGATTCAGTGCTTTATCTCCGAATTGGGAATTTATTGCCAACCAAGCCATGAGATTAAAAAAAAAAAAAACGAAAATCAAAATCCATTGTAAAAAACGTCGAAGAAGCATTTTTTTGATTACTTTCCAATAAAAATACATAGATTTTATCATTTTGCTGAAATCATGAAATTCAGAATTCTGTGTTGAACTCTGGTTGTCCCAATGAAGCGCTATCAGATTGAACGCGAAGAACCAAAATACACCGTTAAATGTAAGAAAAGAAGCATTTTTGTTAAAAACTAAAAAAAAAAATGAATACATTTTCATATATTTCCATGATAAATTATTTGCACAATTCTGTGATTAGCATTGGTAGTCTAAACCAAGCCCTTTAAGAAAAAACAAGTACATCCACTGTAAAACGTAGTAGAATGTTGACATGGTGATCATGTAGTATGTACGGTATACTACGACGAAAGACCTGTAAGTGTTGAAATTTTTTGTTTAAGTCATACTCGGACGAAACTATGTGAGGCGCTTATTATACGACAGTCAGCGATCACTGAAACGCATAATTTATTGAGCACATACGTCAAGGAAAATAACTTGCAATGCAATTGGATACTATCGTGCATGTCCCCTGTCACGCTTGTAAAGCGATAGGATTTGTAATGAATCACATGCTGGCAAAAGAGTGCATGTGTCTTAATTCGACGTTTTTCGTAACTACCCATTATTACACATTTCATATAGATAGAAACGCATTGATGTTTCCACTAAAGAACACTATTCTCTATTATAGGCATTAATCACGGCTATCATGATTTGCGTCAGGTTGAAGAATCACAATCAAAGCACCGATATTTATGTAAATTAATGCAAATAAAGAGTACAAAAAGTGAACAGGCCCTACTTTTTTTTTCACAAATTATTACAGGATGGCTGAAAAACAGTCGAGTGATGCAGATTCCCTTCTGAAAAAGATTGCCAGAGATATCTCAGGAAATGAAGCCATTCATGACCTTGGGAAAGAGTTGGGCTTCACTTGGGGAGAAATCCAGAACTTCATACGGACTAACAATCCTGGCCATGGAGTAACGAGCTATGGAACTCTCTGCATGCTTCGTAAGTGGAGTGAGGGTGTGAGTCCATCGTCACTTCGATCGGACCTGAGAGGAGCTCTGATGAGAGCCAACCTGGTTCGGACTGCTGAGACACATCTTCAATCGGGTTTGTCAGCACACTGCTATGTAGTATATCCGACAGACATAATAATATAACGATTAAAATAGATGAGAAGTACGCACTGTCATCATTATAACCCTGAATGGTGCCACATGGTTTTCCTTCTGAAAACAGTACATCAGAAAACAATGAATCCTGACTGAAACTGGCCGCAGGTTGATGGCGAACGATTGTAGATGCATTAAATTAATGCAAATAAAGAGTACAAAAAGTACTGTGAAAGAGCAGACTTCAAACTTTAAGATGATGTATAACTCAAATCAAATGAACTCTCTTAACCTATCTAGATATTGGAAATAAGGAACTCACTTCAGAAAAGTGTGAACTGTGAAAAGAGGCTCTGAAGCACATGGTCTATCGAAGCGTTTAATCTTCACCGAGCCTTGCTACCTGTGCAATGAATGGGACAAAAATCAAGTTGAAAACCACCAGTTTAATGACAATGAAGGGATTATCAGATTCAGCTGAAATTGGGCAAGTTCTATTAACACATTCTGTCAATAACAGATTCCAACTTTCAAAACAGTAGTATCATCCTTTGTACCGTTATTAGAGCTGAAAGGGGAGAGCGTGTAGTTTTTTAGTTTTTTAGTTTTTTTTTTTTTTTTTAGAAATGAAAGGGGACTCTAAAGACGCCTAATTACACTATTCTTACAAAAAAGTTCAAGATTAACTGCTAAAAAGCACACTTTCCTATTCATTTTATGATCCCAAATTTTAACATAATGTAGAAGAAGACTTGCTGTTTCAGAAAATATATAGAAGTCAAGATGGACCAAATTGACCCTTTTCACCTATTATTAGTCCTCATACAAAATCAGTGCGCGCGACTTTTTGTTCGTTTTGTGGTGCACGGTCTCATAATGGTCTTTCAGATCGCTTCACTGAGAGATAACTTTGCCACGAAATCACTTCAAACAAAAGTCCTAAATAATTCATGCCGCAGTGATTTCTTTGTGTGTGTGTGTGTGTGTGTGTGTGTGTGTGTGACTGAGACCTATATCCTAAGTTCCTAACATACACAATATTGTATGGAAGTCAAATGATTTGTTGCATAACAACCCCTGACTTATATTTTAATACTACGTTTTACACCATTATTCTAGACTAGGCGTTGAACCTATTAATTTGATTTATCACCATACATGCCTTGGCAATTTGGTCAGTCCACGTAACATTATATGTGACCGTGTATCACAAAAGCAACTAAAATCGCACCTCTTGATTTTATTTGAGGACTTAAAAAAAGGTGAAACGGGTCAACCAAGTCGATCTAAAGCTATCCATATATCTTCTGAAATAGCTATTCTTCTTTTACGTTGTTCTTGAGTTTCGGATCATAACATGAATGGGTTTTTAGCATTTTTTTTTTTTTTTGCCGCAACACTTTCATTGCAGAGTAGTGTGCATAAGTATGTCTAAGAGGCCTCAAGGCTTCTTTTCTCAGCACACACTTTTCCAAAGTGTGCTTCATTTCCAATATTTAGATTAAGAGGTTAGGAGAGTCGATTTGAATTGATTTATGCAGCATTTCAAAGCTTAGAGTCTGTTCTTTCAGAAACCCCCTCCACTAAAAATCAATATTTGGCCACTTATTTTTGGTTTTGTCGTACAGGGTCATTATATGGCCAAATAAATTACTGACCAACACAGAATTGGTAGACATTTTTTTTTTTTTTTTTTTACATTGAGGGGATTTTGTTTGTTTGTTTGTTTGTTTGTTTTTTGCTTGAATCTATATTTGGACTGGCTTTAGTTTTCTATTTAGGGGCCTACTACATCTAAAAGGCTGCAGAGTTTCGACGGGAAAATGCAACGATGCAATCATTATCTACAAACAGAATAAGATCAAAACGTTACGTGAATTTTTGAAATAATTCACACAAGGAATTCAGCGCCAAAGAAAAGCGTTTGTTACGGGTTTCTGAAAGAAAACACTGGTTTTAAATTGAAATCATGTAATTCACAATATGTTTTGTATTTAAATGTGATGCCTTATAAAGGAAGACATGTAATATCCGGAAAGTACTGTATTGTATTCTTGGTTTTGGACAGATCTAAACTCACTAGATGGTAGGCTTTAAAAAGATGTATTTTTTGTCATACTTCCATGCACACGCATACACACACACAAACACACAAAAAAAAATAAATATGTAAATAAACAAATATAAAGTCGGAAAACTGTAAAGTTAGGAAAAGTCGGCTTTTATACGCGCACGTTCCTTGGATCCTTGTATGATCTCCAACTATAATAGCGACTATGATAGCGACGAACTGCATGAGTTTATCTTCAACTTGGCTCCACAATCACCTGATTCGCAGTATATCGATTGACTTTAATGAAAAAAATGACTGATCGGTTTTTTGCGAGGAAATTCTTCATACGTGTATCCATATTGTTGTGTGAAATGCACTGATTTCTCTCGTTCGTTTGCTTTGCTTCTCTTCCAAGGATCAGCGCCAATATCGCCATCACTTACAAAAGAACAGGTACAACAATTCAAAAAACACCTGAAGGAGTACTACAGAGCGTCACGACGCAAAGTCACAGTTGCAGATCCCCTGAACTTTATGGAAAATGTTGACTTGGATGAAATATACACAAATTTGAGTCTGATAAAAAAAAGGAACAAGAAAAAAACTCCAATAAGTTACGAGGATCTTTTGACCAATGTTGAGAGCACAACGCATTCGAAGCGCATTCTGATTGAGGGCGAGGCAGGTGTCGGTAAAACAACGCTGTGCTCCAAGGTCGCCTGGGACTGGTGCGAGGGTAGGATTCTCCAGGATCTGGACATGGTGATCGTAATCCCTCTGCGAGATGTCACTGGCGGCAAAAGTATTGGTGATATTGTGGTAGATTATTTGTGTGATTCCAACACAGCAACACCAGACCAGATTGACGACTATGTGTTAAGAAATCCCGAAAACGTATTGCTTGTATTTGATGGTTTCGACGAGTTTGACGGAAATATAAAAAAAAGCAGCAATAGTGAGGTCATCCGCATTCTAGCCTCGGAAAGGTATAAGTCATGTAATGTAATAGTCACCACACGACCATGGAAAAGCCATGATTTCAGGATGAAGAAAGAACTTGCCAAAGCTTATACTTTTATCAGCGCTGAGGGATTTGACGAGGATAATTTCAAGATTTATATCAAGCGATACTTTCAAAATAGACCAAAGGACATCCTTGCAGACAGCTTGATTGGTTTTCTGGAGGAAAATGATATCATCCGAACGTACTTGGCCCCGTTTCCAATTTACTGTGCAATGCTTTGCCTCATGTGGGAAGACTTTAGTGAAGAGAAACGAAAAGAATTGACAAAACTGCAAACATTCTCTGAGATTTTTGGAGAAATGATTTCTTTTCTGAAAGAACACTACGCATCAAAAGTATGCGGAGATTTAGAGAATCCAGAGGTTGCTGATCATTTGACGGAAGCTGGCAAGGCGATTCAACAAATAGGGAAGATAGCGCTGAACGGTTTGTTTGACAGAACGCTTTCATTTCCTGAAAAACATTTTAAAGAGTGCCATGATACCATGGAAACATGCTGCAGAGTAGGGATTTTGACAATAGAGAAAGATATCACCAGAAGGAAGGGTCGGCGCGATGTTAATAGACCATCACTGATTGAGTCAGTAGTTTCTTTCCCCCACAAATTGTTCCAAGAATATGTTGCAGGGGTATATATTGCAAATGTATACGTCAATGACCATGCTGAGTACAACCAGCTGAAACAAAGACTTCTTTCTAAACATAAAGAGTTTCGCTACCTACTCTACTTCGCCTCAGCATTAGGGACAGAACTTGGCCTTGATATCATAAAAGATCTTCGACGGGTGACTTACAATTGTGTGTATTTCTGCATTAATGTTGCGTTTGAATGTCATACTGAGGAGGCCGCCAAAACAGTCGGAGAAGTGTCGGAAGAATACGAGCTATCATGGTATATGCCACAACATACAAAATCAGCAGTAGCATTCATGGTCCGCTATGACCAAGCGGTAAGTGATACGACTTGCATATCAGATATTATCGACTTGAGAAGTGAAATACATGTATGAAAAACGGCAATGTAATTTTGGGGCGTTTTCTTAGTGGTGGCTTCTTCTCTGCGTGATTGAGTGTGAATCCTTTAACCTTGTGTACCATATAATCATTTACATTCTTAAAACTTACGCTGGTTGTCGTTAGCCTACCTTTTCAATTAGATGTATAATGTTGCGTTTGATTTAGAATGGGTTTTCCTCTTATCAATTTGATTGACCTCTGAGTTGATATGAAACTGTTATGAATTGACTGAATCTGTTGTTGATTATATAAATTCGACGTTCAATGCCATATCAACAGCCTGCTTGAAATGTTTCGATCGAACCACGTTACGATGTTTCCCAAATGATAAGAAATATCGACATGCCATTGAGAGAGAAGTGCATCTGCTTCATATTCTTGACAAATCAGACCAATTTTCAAAATGTATCCTGTCTTAATGTCTCGATGCGATATACACTATATCGTACGTACAAGTAGGACTCGAGGTACAATGTGTTATCAATCCATATCTCATTGCCTCACTTCTGGGTCAGCCCCGTGAAGAAATGAAGCAGGGAAGGCATATCTTCTTTTTTCACTTGTACCATCCAGTACCTCTAAAACAAAAAAAAAAAGAAAAAGAAAAGAAAACATGGATGGAGTAATTACGTCTTATTTGTTTCCCCCGTACATTAGATATGTGACTGCTTTTTTTTTTTCTTTATTATTATTGGAATTCCAACTTTATGAACCATTGTTCTATCTACATTAATAAATGTTTCTTTCATACATTAGCGGTCGCTATCTTTTAACAATGTCAACTGCGGTAGAACTGTATCACGTGACCTGGCCGAGGGAATGTGTTCTAGCCGTGTGCTGCGCAAAGTGACAATAAAGCACTCAAAATTCCACGCGGATTTCTACAAGATCATCGGAGACAAGGCTTCGACCTGTCAGGTGAGATCTTCCACGATACTAGTAGTTTCGTAGCTCGCGCCCTGTGCTATACAAATTGACCTTGAAGTGATAAAGAATATACAATATATACGATGTATAAGACTAGTTTCTATGAAGCAAATACGTGCTCCTTCTCGCCGAATCATTGCCTCTCTTTCAGTAGCCACTGTTTGCATTAGGCACAAGTGAATCATGGACGTCATAATTATGTTTTTTGTTATTTTTTTTTCGAAAAATGCTTCTGTAAGTTTTACAATAAATCATTGTTCGACCTAGGGCAATTCATTGTAAGTTTTACAGTAAATTAACGTAAGTTTCGTAGTAATTTACTACGAACGAAAAATTGCTTCCAGTAACTGAAACTATACAAATTACTGTGCAGCTGGGATACCAGAAATTTCTTGTAAGTTATACCGAATAAAAATGTATACAGTGTCTTTAATGCTGAATTGCTATGATAACCAATTATCATTATTGTTATCACTTATTATGACAAAAAATATGGGCCTTTTTCTGGATAAAACTAGCTTTCTACTTGATTACTGTTTGTTTGTTTTTGTTTGTTATTTTTGAGCAGTACACATGTAATTCAGCACAAATGCTGTTCAGTGTATTAAGGGGATCAGAACTCATAGTATTTTTTAAATGTTGGGAGAACCTGCGTTTTTATATAGAAGGCATGTTTTATTGCCTGCACTTCTGTTTTTGTCCCGGGTCAGACAATAGCTGACCAGCCCAGAGGTTCCTGTCATATTCCTATTATTTGGATGAGCTTATGCTTATCGCAAAATCCGGAGCATGCGTGTAAGTACATTCTTTACAACATGGATGATACAGCGTAACATGGAAATAGATACCTTGAAATCACCAAACATAAATTATAATCATTATAAGACGTGATGAGTGGTTAAATTCGACTTATCTATATCGCTTTTTACAAACAAAAATGAGTTGGGACGTTAATTGGATATTGCAACAAAGCACTGATTTTAGACTGTAATAGTTCGAGTTATTTTTTGTGTTGGGTAAATGCTTGTTTGCTTTAACTGATATGTGGTTTTTTTTTCACATTGGTCCCGCAATTACTCAAATTACAGTATATGATTTTTATCGATTTATTTGTATTAAATCTTTTCTTGCGAACAAACTATTTTCCAATTATCATTCGAATCTCGTCAATTTGTCTTTCTACAGCTTCAAGATGTGAGCATATCTATTAAAAGCTGGGATGACGGTTCTCAACATCACTCTCCGATTGGAGGTAACTTGGCAAAATTGGCATTCACTATGCCAAGTCTTTCAAGCTTCAGTCTGGAATGCCCTTACCTGGACGGTGATTTCCTCTCAACAGCCATCGCATCAGCATCATGCCAAGTACGTCATGTCATTACTATGTTAGATTTGATATGCATTTTTCTTTTTCTGACTCAGTCTTTTATTGTTTGATTGATTTAGTCTCTGCATTATTCTGGAGGCATGCTCGGGGTAGTAATTATTTTGTTTGATAGGTGATTACAACTTTTATGTGGCATTAGGCAAGAATAGACTTCTTTATGCATTTGATCTTATTTTGGTTTGATTTTTTTTTTTCGGGTTGTCCGTAATTGGTCCGTCTGTCTGAAGGAATTTTCTTTAACTTATTATGGACATATATTACCAGATAGAGATTCTGAAGGGAAAGATTCGGGCTGTGGCCTGAAGATTTCATTTTTTCCATATCTCTGAAATGGATAAAGGTATTTTCATAAAATCTTGAACATTTGCTTATACTGCATGACAATGATTTTCTTGAGAGGTTGGGGATCAACGGGTCAAAATTGAAAGTCTTAGACTACGTTAAAGAGTTGGTATAGTTTTGGTTGAGATGGGGCTTCAGGTTTCCATTTTTGTAAGAAAAATAGAGCTTTCCATGAAGCATGAATGAACAAACAATATTTTTTTTTTAGGGGGGAGGGAATTCATCTTATTTTTTGATAGAAATTGGTGTTAAAATGGTTTCTGGTACACGTTTATATCTTGCTCAAATGTGAAAATTCATAAGTAAAAGTACGGGCTATGAGTTTTGCTACACGCACAGGATGCGTACATGATACTCATAAAGTGAGATATTAGGGTATTTCTGCCAAAAAGTGTGAAAAATTGCAATTTCAGTGTCAACAGCATGTTCATACAGTTAAGATCGATATAATGTTTCCCTTCTGAAATCATTTTTTTTTTAAGTTAAATTCATTTGAGAGGTTAGACCTGTAAAACATATATTAATAAAGCTATTGGGACATCCAGGATAATACTAGAAATACAATCCGAAGTTGATGTAACCCTAAATATATACCCCATGTCGCCAGAGAAGGAATCGATCATATAACAAGATGTTACTCGTAACATATCATTCAAATCAAATCTTTTGTACCTCATTCCATTGCCCCTCCAGTGCCTGAATGACAAAGAACATTACATTACAATATGATGGTTTGATATTTCTCTAAGAGATCACTTATATCATGTCGCCAAATCACAGTCAGATACGTTACCCTTTTTCAGACGCTTGAGAGAAGATCAAATTAATGCCGCATATCAGTTTCATTTCTTGTCCTAAGAAAGGTCAACCTAACGCATACATGGATATGTTACCTGGCATTTGCTATTAAGTGTAATACTTGTTCATAAAGTTTCCTACATGTTTCCTATGATGTTTGTTATGTCTAAAGCTTGTTGTTTAACAAAAGCATTGCCATTTTGAAGCAACAAATACGCCGACAATCAACAGTGTTTTTTTTTTTTTAAATGCTACCTTCGGCAACGTACTTGATATTTGGTTTTAACATGCAAAAAAAGGAATCTGCGTTTGAAAACGTTTCTAAAGAAGTATATGACCTTTAAAAAATCACACGTTGACTGTTATTTATTCCTTAGGAATTGAAGTTTATTAATTGATAAAGAAAGATAAATGAAATCTTTGATGCTGAATTTAATTTATTTGTACAACGGTAATTGCACACTTTTGCGGAGAATGGCCTATTATGATTATGATCATAATTACACATAAACTGCAGGATGTTATTCTTGTAAAGCTTCACATAATCTTATCGCTTTGATGCAATTCTTTTGCGCCAATCTATCTGATTGTTGGTAGTTTTAAAGGGAAGATGCGCAGGATATATTAAAAATACTTATAAATTTCGTTCTAAATGTTAACCTATACAGACGTGTATGGATAGGTTTGTAAACAAAACATATTAGACAGATGTAAAGTAGCCACTTTTGTTGACTTGTTTGTTGCGCTAAAACACTAACTATGTCATGTCTCGATTCATAGTCATTGCACTTTCTTATGACATTTAAGGACATATATCTTTTCTCCATGGAGTTCATCTGATAGTAATTATATCAAAAATATTTTATTCAACGACAAATTAATGAACGCGACTAACTTTAGAAATAAGATGATCTTTGCCCATTTCTTTTTTTTTTTTGAAAATCATGCAAACGAAAAAACGTTTCTTTTTTGTATTTGATATATTTCATATTTTTAACATCATGTTATGACTATTTTCTGTCTTTTACAGATTCAGGATCTGAGTTTGTCTTTTCACAGCCGGGACGACAGTTCTCAACATCAATCCTCGATAGGCGGTGACTTGGCCCAGTGGGTATTCACTCTACCAAATCTGTCAAGCTTCAGTCTGGATTGTCCCCACTTGGACGGTGGTTTCCTATCTACAGCCAACTCCTCTGCATCATCATGTCAGGTATGTATCTCTGAACTACTATTATGCAGTATTTTCCGCTAATATTCATGTATGTATTAATAATAGGTATTCTAGTTTGTTTAATGACTCTTCAATAATTATACAGTCTCAACAGCCGCTGCTTCGCCATTAAAATGTATGCCATATTGGAGTAATTACTAAACATGTGTGTCTAATAACCTAGGGCCCTGGAAGGTTCTTTGGCACCAACCTGGTGAGCTGTTGTTGTACATTTACACGATGGGGATTGTCTTTGACATGTCTGGACTATTGTAATATTGTGTAATCATTTGACATTGATTGTTTCAAGTTCTTTTGGTATGATAGTGTTATGATATCACTCATCAAGTGTGAATAAGTACTGATGGATGTGTAATTTCTTGTTTCTAACACCTATTGTTGGCGGGTATTGGAGTGAGGCATAACAGGTTCGATGACCAGCGTGACTTCCTCGTGTCTTGAGATTGACCAGTGTACCTTTTAACAAATTTTTCTGCAGTCACGAGTTGATGAATATAAGGTGACTCTATTTGGAATCCTATGTTCAATGATAACACTCGTCACTGAATAAATAACATGCAGATGGTAATAAAAAAAAAAATCGTACAGAGATATCGCCACAAGTTAACAATCACGATGCTGTTAGTGGATCAATGTATATCCTTGTCATTTTTAGCAATATGACATTTCTGTAATAACAAATAATGACGTTTAATTATTGAGATATGAATGGATTAATTGCATAGTGTTCAAATTATAGATAAATTATCGATTAATGTAAAATCAAACGCCATTTTTTTTTTCTGAAATGGAGGAGGTCGAATCCACCTCATGCACTACACAAGGCACACTTCTGTCGTACACATTGCAATAGCATGCGGTAGCATAAAAAAGGAAATTTCGGTTCGATTGAATTGTAATATTAGAGGTCGTTTCATGTTTTTATATCTCCAAGGTTGTAAATGTACACAATTAAAATAAAGTATAGCGAGATGTTGTTCCCGCGTATGCATTAACATTTCTATTTATCTATTCCAATTTATTCTTTTGGTACATGTGTTATTTGTTTGTTTTTTAAAGGAATGTTTTGAATTTTTTCTTTTGTCCATAGATTCAAAATCTCGAGTTGTCTTTTCGAAGTTTGGGTGACAGTCCTCAAGACCAATCCTCAATATGGGGGGACCTGACCCAATGGGTATTCACTTTGCCAAGTCTTTCGAGCTTCAGTATGACATGCCCCTACATGGACGGTGATTTCTTCTCAAAAGCCGTTGCCATAGCATCATCTTGTGAGGTAATATATCTACTGGGACTGTACATGATTTGTATATGGCTGCTATAAAATTGCGTTCTGGATAAATGTTAACCTTTTGTTGGTTTCTTTTGGTTGATTATAGATACATTCTCAGAATAGAATATAACTATTTTGTTTGACAAATAATTCCTAGAAATGCACTTTCCATGTGATACTTACTTGTTGATTTATGTACATCGGTCTTTGTTTGCCACGTGGATGTGGAGTTGTTATACCCAGCAATAAGGACTGCAAATTGTGAGGACATGAATGAATGTTTTTGAAACAATTAAAGTTGTTGCTTGAAAGAAGAACTGTACTATTATCGTATGCAAATAGAGTATTTAACAAAGGGGCGATTGAAACAATGTTTAAACTACCATTGTCGATGTAATATGGATTCACACCGATACATTTGGAATTATGCATATCCGAATATAGCTGTTATGAAGTGGATGATAAAGCTCCTTCTCTGTAATTACGTCATCTACCCTGTGGCAATGGCGAGGATCTTTGACACCAGATTGCCCAGCCCTTGTTATGACTTTTGTAACTTTTTATGTTTTTTTCTTTTTGTTGTTGTTTCTGTTGTAGTCCTGTCGTTATTATTATTGTGATTACCTTATTCTTCAACGTTCGGTGAATGAGAATTTCATATCTTTAGAGACCCTAGATAATGCCCCCCCCCCAAAAAAAAAGGTACTTATGGATGTATGATTTCCTCTTTCTTATGCTTACCTGTTAATAAATACAAAAATAGTCAAAAGACCCCTTACCCTGCATACAAGTGGCTTGCAATTGACCTCAATGTACGCCTTATCATCTGACCAACATTTACTGTGCGTCTGTGAATGTGCTCAACGACAAGATGATCCTCGCTCAAAGTATTTCACTACCCCCCCCCAGAAAAAAAGACACCATCTGTTTAATTATTAAATATCAATGTATTTTTTCAACAATTTGGTTATAATATGATATCATAATATTGTGATTATATAATCAATGTTTTAATTTTGCTTCTTTTTAACGTTGCTTTTTTCTTTCCTTATAGCTTAAAGACAGGGGGACTTCTACAGATCCGGTTCAATGGGTATTAACACTGCCAAGTTTTTCGAGCTTCAGTGTGAACTGCTCCTACGTGGACGGCAATGTCTTCAAAAAAGCTGCCGCTACAGCGTCATCCTGTAAGGTATGTCATCATGGACTACACATTCATATAGTTTACATTAGCACATAAATATTTGCCCCCTCTCACATATCTATTCTTGAGCTGTTTTGCCACCTTTGAACCGTCCAATATAATATCATACATATTATGTATTGGGAACGAGATCAGCGAGAGATACATTTGACGCAACAGAGAACCGTAAAGTGTACTCATAATCATGTAACGAATACGATAAATGTAAATGATTATTAATAGTGTAAATTGAATGGTCGTCTTTTAATATATTACATGAAAATATTGAAAAAAATGTGGCGAGGGACAATTTTTCAGCGATTTTAAATGAACAGAATGATACGAAAAAATAAGTTGCAAGATCATTTACTAGCCAATAGCTATAGAAGTTTTTTTTTTTAACACCAAATTTGTCATCTGTTTTTATGAATTTAACAACTTGTTGGTTGCGCGAAAATATCCTTCGTCACGTTTTGTCTCTGCTTCAGATTATTAAGTTTCATCTAAGTGTTTAACAAGGGAGTCGATTGTTTATGTTCTTTATTTCATTATTCACTATTCCTGTCACACCCTGTTTCTTATACCTTATCGTTGACGGGTATTTAGTACCTCGACGCTTCTGCTACCGAAAAGCTTAACCGTGCATTCGTGTCATCTCACTTGATTATTGTAACAGTCTCCTAGCCGGTTTGCCCCAATCCCATATTGCACCCCTTCAACGCATCCAGGCCCTCGTTTCATAAAACTTGTCGTCAGTTACAACTACCACATATCTATGACAAATTTACTCTCAGCCAGTCAGATGCACGGATTTCAGTAGCTTGTCACAACTATGACAACTTGTCATTGATAACAAGTTTTATGAAACGGGGCCCAGAACGCCGCCGCTAGAGTAGTCAAACGTTCCAAGAAGTTTGAACACATTACCCCAATCATCAGGTCACTTTATTGGTTGGCTATAAAGGAACGTGTTATCTTCAAAGTTATCCTCGTTGTATACAAAGCTATCCATAACCACGCCCCTTCATACCTACAGAACCTAATCTCTCTCCGATCCTCATCAACTTCTTCTGCATCTAGACGTCTGCGCTCCCATGCTTCTGCCCATCTTCAACTGTTACCCGGACGCGTGTTTTTTTTAGACGGCACAGATTGGGGCATGGCGCGTGTTAAACCTATGGGACACGTTTTTTCTTCCTCTGAATAGTGCCTGCGGGGTGAGACTAGTCATGATTGCACTACTAGTAGTCATGAGTCAACTTTCGACCAATGCAATACCGTATAATGCGCGCTTACCGTATGTACTGTCTATGGTATAATACTATAGCAGCGCAGCGCATAAACGCCAGCGCAGCGCATACTAGTAATAGCGCCAGCGCAGATGTTGATGTGTCAACAATGTGTTTAGACACCATTCCTGCTCAGTTAAGGGTAAGTTTTATTAGCAGAATAGTGTCGTATTTCTTCTTTTTTGGGTATAGTTTTCGACTGATTTCATTTTGCACGGTGATTTTTTAGATAATTTTCCATAATGATAAGTAAATGCATTGTCATTGAGAGTAGTGCCGTAGAGATCCGCACAACACAAAGGGCATGATGCCATGTCCATGACAATGGATGTATGACTATATCAAAGTCTAGACTCTATGTTACATGAACGTGACAAGCAGTCCGCCGTATGCCAGTGAAGTGGCTTTTTAAACCTAGTCTGCCTAACTTTTTCTAAAGTTAATGGGTAAATGTTTGATAATTAGTAAAACTGTAAAATTATTAAAGTTAGGCCCTGGGTGTCTGATTTGACATGTGACTTGTAGAAGACCTAGCCTAGGCTAGGGCAAGGCTATAGGCCTATGTGTGTACAAAAATGACTGAGTTGGGAGCAAAGTCTGAGCCCCTTCTGAGCGGCAGAGTTTTTGGCTGGATGTGAATTCAACGCAATTCTGTGGGGTGATCTTAAAGTTTAAAGGGATCGTACAGTTCTGGTTGAGACCTAATTTCAGGTTTCTAACATTTTTAGGTGAGATAATGAGAAATCTCATATGAAATATGAAAGAGCATGCAATTTTATGAGGAATTCAACGTTTATTTGATAAAAATGGGTTTTGAAATGGCTGAGATATCCAAAAAAGAACGATTCTAATAAAGTGTGGGACCCACACTTTGTAACGATCGCTTTGTTTTACTTTGTTTTTAGATGTTTCAGTTATTCCAAACCCGATTTTCATCAAATAAACTTTGAATTCCTCTTAAAATGGTATGCTCTGTGCTATATCAAGTGTTTTCTTGGTATCTTGCAAAAATTCGAAAGCCTATTTCTCATCTCAACCAAAACTGTACTATCCCTTTAAACTTAATAAGATTTCACATGAATGAAGTTTGGTATGTTTTGGTAGGTAAAATGTATCTTTTAATACTGGTCTTTAATAGTAGGATAAGTAACAAGTTACATAGCCTTAACTGTGCTTTAGGTACCATATGAATAACAAGATCAATCAGTTTAAAACTTTAATTCTAACGTTTAATAGGTGACTAACCAAGTTAGGTCTAGATCTAGAGTCTAGATCTATTTCTAAAGCTAAAAACACTCCATAGTGGTTATTGCACATCTTGTGTGGAGATTTGTAGGCCTATGACAAATTGACATGTCACTGCTTAAAAGGGACCCGAGTTTTTTACCATAGGAATATATACAGATTGCATATCTTGTGTGGAGATTTGTAGGCCTATGACAAATTGACATGTCACTGCTTGAAAGGGACCCGAGTTTTTTTACCATAGGAATATATACAGATTGCATATCTTGTGTGGAGATTTGTAGGCCTATGACAAATTGACATGTCACTGCTTAAAAGGGACCCGAGATTTTTACCATTTTATACAGAGCTCCTTCTAGTGGTCATTCAATGTTTACTCAAATCTGTCGTTAACAGTAACTTTCGGTGTGTTTGAGTTAATTTCCTGGTGTCTGGAGTGAGAATCCTCCAGTTTTCAAAAGATTGATAAACTTCTCCCTTAAAACCAAAACTAAGTTTGGGCTTTAAAGTTAAAGGGATGAAATGAAAGGAAAATAAGGGATTTTAGCTAGAGTAGAAATGATAGAAACAAAATCCATCCCTGAAATATTTTCAAATTTGAGTGAATGAAGCATCCCTCTTCATTTTACTTGAACCCTATCTTTCTTTTTCGGGGGGGGGGAGGATTTTATTTATTATTACATTAAAAAATTTGAATATTCTCAAAGCAAATTCTGGAACATTAAAATAGAAGTGATCGATGTGAATCAGTTTGCATGTTCATTTGTCAAGTTACAATTATTTGATTGCAAAAGCCCCTTTCTGAAAGTTTCTCCCATTGTTTGTTTGCACAGGCAATATTGCCAGTTGACCAGGTAGCGCCGCCGGTACATGTCTGTTCCTTCAGTGGCAATGACAATGCTTCAAACTTTTCAGCCACATTTCGCCTGAAGTCAAGAACACCTGACAGCTGGCAGCAGTGGCTGGTTGCTTTCCAAGAAAAGACAAAAGTAACATGGAGGGTAAAGACAACCATGCCAGCACATGGAAGATCTGTAATTTTCAAGGTAGGACCACCCACCAATCATACTAATTTTCAATTTCTTCCATTCTTTAATTGAACAGAGAGGAATGGAGCAACAGCAAGCCAACGTCAATCCAGTCTCCTTGATTTCAATTAATATGCAAAGCAAGATTTGAGAAAAAAAAAGGTGTTAGATCATATTGATAAAAACTGCCAAAAGTATGCACCAAATTTCATTCTATAATTACAGATATCAACATGAAATAAGGCTCTCCCCCTAACATTTTATAAATTTATATTGATAACTAGTACATTGTATATTAATACGTATCCTCATTCTTTTGATGCTATGAATGAACACCTCTGAATAAGAATGGAATGAATGACACTTGATGACAAAAATAGAGTGCAGATCACATGAGAATGGGTGGCAGCATTTAAAGACCTACATGTAGCTAAAACTGAAGGACTTAATTAAAGCAAACCAGAACTAAGAAGAAATTAAGTACATGTCGTAAATTGAACTATTTTGCACAAAATGCACAGGATGTTTGTGGTTCTAAATATTACTAATGCATAGTATGTCAAATAGTTATTACAAATATAAATAGCTATTGTAAATCATTGTGTTTGTTATTGACAAAACCTAATGTAATTTTAACCATTGTAACAAACTTTCTATACCAGTACTTGTATTGTTGACAGTAAGTATGATTTTGTGCGACCCTGAATTATATTCCTGTGAAACATATGCAAAGTATGCTCTTTTTTATTCAGTCATTTTTAATTGAAATTGCATAAGATTCATTTTTTTTTTCTTATTTTGACTCTCAAGAAACAATACAGATGCCAACATGGACAGCAGAGGACAAAACGGTATACCAAGTTACATCCTAAAAACACTGACTGTACATCTACCATGACAGTGACCATCAGAAAGACAGAGTTTTCCAGGAAAAGACAGAGTAGGTAGGTAACACTCTAGCATTGCATAGTCATCACATATGGTCAAGATAGTAGATACAATGTTCAATACATGACTCATCAATGTCATTCTGTTATATCTAATGAGCCAGAGGCAGTCGGGTGTCTTGACTTTAAAGGATAAGTATAAGCCAGTTCCAAGTAAACTTTCAAACAAAGAGCAAGAACAGACAAGAACACTGAAAATTTGATGAAACTTGAATAAAAGATAAGGAAATAAAGGAAAAGTATATATATATATATATATATATATATATATTCCGATATATATATATTGAAGTTGTTCACAAGGTACCCAAGGGCCCTAGGGGTAGGGTAGAATAGTCAAGTTTTAAAATGTGTGTAGATGACAATTAGTTGGTAGTGAATATAGAAGAAAAAATGACATATGCTTTTCTATACATAAACTAGACATTGAGAAGAGTGTAAGAGTTATTGTGTTTTGTTGTGTTTTATCAAGGAAGCTGCAGGGGTTAATCACAATAAGCTAAGGCTTGAAATTCCATAAAAATGCAATGAAAATGGAAATGAGTGTTGCTGCCGTGGCATCACAGTTGTTCACTGAATTTATACAAATGTTGACCCACAGATTTAAGATCCATATATGTTTGACGTATCACAAAATTCAAGAAAATTCTTAAGTGTCATTTTCATGTACAAAGTCAATGGAAAATTATGAGGCAAGGACATCAACTCAGTCATTTGCATATTCATAGGCACTGTTCAAGATTTTTTTTTTGTTGTTGTGATAGAGACTTCAACAATTTATAACCTCTTTGTGTGTGTTTTCTTTTTTTTTTGGGGGGGGGGGTTGGAAGGGTCTGATTTCAATCAAATGTTCACAGTTCTTTTCAATTAAAATAATTTCTTGCTCAAACTTGCAAGTTCTCTAAGTTTGCCTTCTGGGTTATGTGACCAATATTTTACTTATTTATCTAATTTAAGCACTACATTGTTTTTAGTGAATGCATGAGCATGTGCAGATCCAGAATTTTGTAAAAGAGGGGCCAGATCACCTGAATCCAAAATTCACAACACTTGCCAACCCTTGCTAACCCTGGAAATAACTTGTCAAGTGTTGACAAGTGAATAGACTATTTGACCATGGCCTATTGTATTCACTGCGCAAATGATTACTTTTTTTTTTTTTTTTGGTTCTGCATGCAGGAGCTCAGACACCCACATGCCGGAGGTGGCCAACTGAAGTGAGTATCACTTGGACTCACAATCATGCGTCAAGCATCCCTGCCTCACTCAAGTACAGGGATGTTGGAGAGGAGGCAGTGAAGAAGCTGCAAGAACTGTTTGAACAGGGGCATTCTCCTCAAACCGCCCTCACAATACTTCATAGTGATATGCAAGTCGATGACCCTGAGGGCTACATCACAACGTCTGCAGATAGAGCTGTGTGCCCCGACCTCCAATTTTGTTATAGGTAAACAATTCTTATCATTGCCCTTATGATCACCAGTATCACAATCATCATCATGCATTGACCCTAAAAATGCCAGATTTGTATCAATGTTTCAACAACGGAGTACCAAATTCACATACACATGCAGTCATGCATGCAATTGTTGTAATGCCTATTGAATTGTGAGAACTGGATTTTATGCGTGATTGATTCTATATTGTTTAGTGTGTCCCTGTGTCACTTATGTTTTCTCGTCAACTTGTCTTCTTATTAGTGGACAAAGATTCAAGGAAGTAAATTCTGCTTCCAAATAAATCTGGCAACCAATTAAAAAGCAATTTGATATCACATAAAAGCCCCAGAGGAGTTTGGTATTCTTGAAGTTTTATCAATCTTTCGAAAATCAAAGCACTTTCACTCTAGATACCGGGAAATAAAATCAAACATTTCTAAAGTTAATGTTAATGAATTGTGAGAACTGGGTTTTATGCATGAGTGATTCTATTGTTTAGTGTGTCCCTATGTCACTTATGTTTTCTCGTCAACTTGTCTTCTTATCAGTGGACAAAGATTCAAATCAGAGGACTTGTAGGAAATGAAATGAATAATACGATTGAATGCAATATAATTTCATGTGAAATGAACCAATACAAAACATTAATATAGTAAAATGGCTTAAAATATTCATCCGGTTTGCCTGACATGACTCTAACTTTTACAAAGTTCCAGCACAGATAATTTACGATATGTATATCCACCTTTTTATGACTAGTTCTTTTTTTTTTCATTGTTCATTTCGTTTATTTTCCACAAATATATATATAGCATGAACTTAATATTGCAATATAACAAATGGAAAAAAGCAGATGCAGTTGCATTGTACAAAAGAATTATTACAAACAATATTAACGATAATGCATATTAAGTATAACAAGTTTAAGATGTGGAAGGAGCCTATTTAAAAGGAATGCTTGTCAATTATAGGCCCCTGTAAAGAAATAAAATTGTGTACTAAATACTGCATAATTCGCATAATAACATAATGGGTAATTAAAGTAGCCAAGAACATAACAAAATGAAATAAATAAAGAAAACAAAAAGAAGCTAGCTCGGCATATAAACAGAAATAGGTAATAAATTATCATCTTTGTAATACTCAATTTCAAGATTCAGTTTTCAGTTTTCAAGTTTGCCTCAAAGGATACACAGAAAATTATCATAAATATGTTGGATTAATAGTGTCGGAATCACATGTCTGTACTATATTTTTGAGTGAATAAAAATACCCTTGAAGTACAAAATACAATACGAAATACACACCTGCCAGGGTAGAAGGAACAAACAAGAGCAACTATATACCAATAAACATTATGGCAATAACATTAAGCGGAGAAAAGAATCAATCAGTTCATGCTTGTTTGAAAAATTGAATGAACTGAATTAAATCAAATCACTTTTAGTGTAAAGGATTTTATGACACTTGTAGTGAAGTTGATAGGTCTTCAGAAACTGTCTGGCCCACAAGTTATATTGGAATGCTTCATGATGATCTTCCCTTATTGGTTTTGTGTGAAATTTGGAATAATTAATGATATATGAGTTTGCACATTGTGATTATTTCTACACTGCAGACTGTACTACCATATCTTTAACAAAAATTATGGAGCAGGGGATGGACAAGCGATGATTGATGCCATTGAAGATACTGTAGAGTCATCACCCCATACAACACAGAGGTGGGAATGAAGTGTGCAGCCATGGCCAAAGAGGATGACCACATCATCATAGCCATTTGCACACCAATGATGAGGAGGGTGCATACGACAAGGCAGAGTGGAGAGATGGTGTTCATAGATTCCACAGGTACTGCAGGCCTACTGAAATCTGTATAATGATATGCTTACAAATTAGAAGTAAATGGAAAAGGCACAGTATAAAATACTGGGAAGATATATAACTTTTTAGGAGGCACTCATATTCATGACTCTAGACACCTTGTAACAGAAGATGATTTTGTTCAAAGTTTTTTATTTTGATATACTACATAAGTATAGTAGAAAGATACATCTTATGGTCGTGCTCTAATGTCACACTACTATCACATTGTGCAGCAAGCACCATTCGATTGTAATGGCATAGAAGTCTCTATTCATATGCATCCACTTTGATTATATATTATATAATTTTTTACGTGTTTTATGGATGTTGAAGATGTCAATGGGCCATCAAAGAGGACTTGGTAGGAATTGGAGAGTCTATATCATGTGATATGTAAACACAACACGGGTAGCGTCCGGGCTTCATTGCCAGCTAGTATATGTGATTCCATGTATATATATTTATAAATGTTCATCACTGTAAATTAGGCATTCACTGCAAATGCCACCTTTTGGGATATGGTTGATCAGCACATCACATACAAACAAATCTTTATGTTAGAATAGAATCTTAATTACCAGTCAAAAGTGTGTCTTATTATGCTTGTGAAAAATTGATACCTCTTGCGAGATCGGATGCTTTCAATAATTACAATCACCATTTAATGATATAGCCCCAGTATAGTTTTGGTGTTATTGAATAAGTTAATTTTTATCAATCATGTGAAAAGTGGAGCATTCTCACTTAAGACAACAGAAAATAAAATCAACACATTTAAAATTACTATTAATGAAAAATGTTAAGCCTTTAATGAGCAACCACTAGAGGGAGCTCTGAACACATTCCTTTGGTAAAATCTTGGGGGCAGGCATCCCGATATATTACATTTTTTTGGTAAGCAATCCCCAAAGTAGATTGTTTTGGAGAAACAATTCACAGGGCTTTTAGAGCTCATAAAGCTCTATAAACAAAACCAGTTAAGCATAAATTTTATTATTTTTCATGGATTACCAAACCATACTTTGGAAACTACCTACAGGTGGTTTAATTATTACAAAACTCATTTTGCAGGTAATGTTGATCGACACGGTAGTCGAGTATTTCTACTCCTAACACACAACAGTGCCGGTGGTGTACCTCTGGGCGTTATGATTACATCATCTGAGCAGCAGAGTGTGATAGAGAAGGGTTTGCAGCTCCTCTCTGAGGTGATGCCGCCTGATTGCTTCAACGGCCGCGGAGCAGCTGGGCCAAACGTCTTCATGAGTGACGACAGCACAGCGGAGCGGACGGCACTTGGGAATGTCTACCCCTCCTCCACCCTGCTACTGTGCACATTTCATGTGCTCCAGGCTGCATGGCGCTGGCTGTGGGACAGTAAACATGGAATTCCTAAATCTGCCAGACAACCCCTCTTCCAGAACATCAAGCGCATCATGTATGCATCAACCCCTGGAGAAGCTGCCACAGTATTCTCAAATGCTGCTGAAGACCCTCTCACATTAAGGTATGCCTGTTTGATACTGGCTCAATACTGTAAAAAAATAATAGAAAGATCAGAATAAACAGAGTAGTCTTAAAGAAGAGCAAGCGGGATTGGTAATTTTAAAATTTTAAAAAGGCGGAAATGCTCGGATGATATTTGAATGAAACCAGATAGGGTGCATAACATGCCATCAATCATGCATGAAATGATATGAATTGATTGGATTTAGAATTGTTTTGAGTAAACAGGTCAAATGTCACAGGTCTGTTTTCATATAATTTCAGCAAATTAATGTAGTGACAAAATGTGACCCTCTCAATTAGATTTCAAACAAATTCAGGTTTAATGTTTACTACGATGCAATAAAAACTAACTATAAAGACTGACGTCCATCATGTGTTAACTATAACCACGTCAGATTGATTAAATTCATGCATGAAGTGAAATTTGCAACCAAAGCTGTGCAAACGCAAACTGTTGCAAATCAAAGTACTTGAAATTGGCATGGCAGTACCCATTTATCTTCAAAGGTCTTCTTACTCTTTATATTATTTGCAGCTGTTACAATGCATGCATGTAATCATGATGAACGTTGACGAACTTGACGAAACTATTTATGTGTTGTATGTGGAAACATGCGATTTACCAGTCACAAATTCTCCACTTTTCAGATGATCCGACTTTAACATACTTATGTGAATTAGCGCCGCTTGCCTATTTCATTCTTATAGCTATAGCACATCTAGCTTGTGTGTTAAGCCGTACATTGCCTTCATTATTCTGTACTACGTTCAGCTAGTGCATGCATCTGTACTGGTATGCCAGTATGAACTGCGTAACATACACACATTGTATTAATTGTAACCACACCCTGTTAGATCTAATGTGAACATGGAGACAGCTACTGCCTGCTAGGTCTCCTGCTAAATCCAACAAAATCTGTAATAGCCTTTACCTCAATCAGTATGTGGGATACTGATTAATTGTGAACCCATTGCTACCAATCAGGCAGTGTGAAACACACCACATACGCCGTGAAAATTAAGGAAAAGTGAATGAAATTCCAGTAATGGAACGTTGAGAAACATACAGACACATACATCAGTGAATTTTTTGTAAGTTTTCTCCTTCAACTTCTAATTTCATTGTCTGTAGATTTCCCAAGTACCTGGACTACCTGAATGCACTGTATGAGAGGCGAGCCCTGTGGGGACTGTCATTCAGATCATCATTTCTTGTCCGTGGAAACAACACCAATAATTATGTCGAAGCTGCGATGAGGGTGCTGAAAGACAACATTCTCCACAGAACAAAAGCCTTCAACATCCCTCAGCTTGTGCACTTCATCTTGTCTCGCCTTGAACCACACTACCAGAGACGACTTATTGCTGTTGCAAACCAAAGACCCATGACCTCTCCTCGAATGAGGCCTACAAGCTGCAAAAAGGAAGATATCTCGAAGGTACATCTTAAAGCTATTATACTTTGCCACCATAGCATATAGCAATAGCATTGATTCTTCACCTGCCCTTTGAGTGGTTCATTGATCCAAGTTTAATGATAAAATCTATTTTCAGTCAGCCGAACGAACATAATTGCTGATCCGGAAAACTTAATAAAAATTGAATGTATCTACTGTGTTATTATATGAATGTATCTACTGTATACATATATATAATAGATAGATATAGATATATAAACACAACAAAAAAGTAAGTCCCCCTTTATTCAAAGTAACACAACTTTTTGAAAAGGGGGTTTCCAGCAATGCAATTTGGCAGTAATGTTCCTGAAATAATGGGCTCGCTTGTGTGTAAAAATCCATTGAGTTATGCATGAGTGAGCACACATCAAAGGGGCAAATGTCACTTTTCAATAGTCACAAGTGTTCTGTTTTAGGGAGAAGATTTAGCAAAAAATTGGCAAATTCAGTTTCAAATGCATGTTTCAAGTGCTATTTTTGTTATGTTTTAAATGATCAGACACTATCCCATGGATCTGGATATTTTTAACAGTCATTTAAAAAAAAAATCATTTTTGAAGGAAATTTGCAATTTGCAGCGTTTTCACAAATATTGATCTTAGCCAGAAAAGGGGGGTGGAACACAGTGATTTACACCTTTAATTTATGCCCGTTCAACCGTAAAAACTGCTGGGATATGTGGATGGGGTCTAAAGATTGGCATTACATCAAAAACTCTCTTTGAATGTACACGAGAAACAAAATTCATGAAATTCTTTGTAGAAGAGCTTACAAAAAGACCCTTGTGACTTTTGAAAAGTGACATTTTTCCCTTTTATGAGTGTGCACTCAGACATGACATACTGCAGTATTGGAACATATTGATTTTCATGCACAAGGTAGCTAGATACATGTTGAAAAATGTTCCTGCCAAAGTTTGTCACTGGACACCCCTCCTTTAAAAAGTTATGCTCCTTTTTAAAAGGGGGGACTTACTTTCTTTGTTTATATGTAAAGTGTGGCCCAATAAAAAATGATCAGTGGATTTTCAGGACCTCGCCTTAACTTTCAGTTATTAATTTTTACCTCTGTAGAAAGAACCTCTGTTTTCATAGTAAAATAACACATAATCATCCTTTTCGGTTGAGAACATTTGATGTTATGACTGATTTGATTTGGACTGTCATTTTCAAGAACTGCCTAATTCAGAGGTTCGGGGCATGATTAATGAATCAATATTAATAATTGATTTTTAGGACAATGCTGATCATTGTGTATATTTTTCATTTTGCGGATAGAACAACGTCTTGTCACTATAATAACACTAAATTCTCCAAATTTGGTTGGAGTGATTTCCTAAGAAATTTCATTTTTGGGGTTTGCACTCATTACTCATTATCATCCTTATTAATTGACCAATTCGGGTTCGTTAAGGACAGCAGACAGCGTCACTGGGAGCAGCCATTTCCTCATTTTGCGGTGTCCCAGCCGACCCCCCCCCCCCCCATCCTCTCCCCCACCCCACGGGCAACATGTTTATCGCGCAATAAGCAAGTATTCGCGCACTCAGTACGAGATGCTTATTGGCTAAAGCAACCATGCATCAGTTTTTCATTCCATGCGCGGAAGGCGGTGGGGGAGGCGTGGGGGAAAGGGGAGGGGGGGGGGGTCGGCTGAGACACCGCGTAATGAAAATAATAATAATGATAGTGAGACTCGTATAAAGCGCACATTTCTACCTAAAAAAAAGATACTCAAGGCGCTATAGAACAGAGTACAAAGTAATGGCGCTGCCCATGCCAAAAATACACATAGCGCGTCACAGAATCGGTCAATGGGAACTAAAAAATCGGTCAAATCTCGAAAGTGACAATTCAAAATTAACAACTCACAAAAATAAACTCCAAAACCAAATTTGATGATCTTTGTGTTTGGGATATGTTGTAAAGTTTTTGAAATACAGTCAACCTTGCACGCCTAAATTCAATCTGTTGGGAGTTTGGAC
The DNA here is from genome assembly GCF_964275005.1 of Diadema setosum. Taxonomy (NCBI): domain Eukaryota; kingdom Metazoa; phylum Echinodermata; class Echinoidea; order Diadematoida; family Diadematidae; genus Diadema; species Diadema setosum. The sequence continues at coordinate 34,408,414 of NC_092687.1, forward strand.
TAGAGAATTATAGCTTCGACTTTGAAATCTTCAACATATATTAATGAGGAGTAAAAAGTAAAAAATAAAAGAATATGAAATGAAGAGGACTTGATAAGACCTTCGTGATTATTCGACTTGTGCGAGTTTGAATTAGGCACGGTTTACTGTAAGATCGATATTCATTTGAAATGGGGCAGTTGCTCAAGTTGCATATTATGATACATGGATCAGGTGTACCCTGTTTAAGTCAGACTAGTTTTAATGCATGTAGTTATATTACATTCAAAACCAGTAAGCAAGGAGCCATGGTGTAACTTGATGCATTGTCCTTGAATTCTATCAGTATTTATTTTCATGAAACTTGACTTTTTAGCTCCAAGGTTGTTGTGAGAGGTGTCAATCTTTTCATTATAAATGATTTCAGCTTGATTACTTAGTAAACTCACTTCAGAGTACGTAGATAATGGATTGTACTTTCAAGTACCAATTCCATGTTACAATGATTGTATACATTTCTTAATCTCACTTCAGACTGGAGAAATGACATATGAAGTGAGAAGTAGTGATGGCTCCAGTACCTACCTTGTGGATATGAGTCTTGGTGTGTGCTCCTGCAATGCTGGCCTATCTGGAGATGCATGCAAACACCAAGCTGCCATTCACTTCCATCTCAAGGTTGCAAGCGATAACTTCCTACCCAGTACACCGGAGGAGCGAGCCACCATGCTGAACATAGCAACTGGAAGTGAGTATTTCTTTATGTTTAATTCATAGTACTCTTGAAATGTAACCGCTCTCCCCATACTCATTGAAGACGATTAGATTTAGCTACATGTTCTACGTGTATTTTCCATACAACAACCCAAGATACATCAGGAATAGTGATCATCAGGTTCAGTACATTTCGGGTTTTTTTTAGCTCACCTGAGTCAATAAGGCTCTAAAAAGCTATTGCCATCCATTTTTGCCTGTCATCGGTAATGTATTGTTTGTTGTTTGTCTTCCATCGTCCATATTCATCTTCTTTTCCAGAGTGTGTGGTCAGACGATAGCAAAACTTTTTCACACTGCTGTAACAAGTGAAGTCCATTCCCATCATTATTTTCCCATTTTCTCATCATTACATCATTATTCTATTATTTGGTTCTACATATCGTGGACTCATTTAAAAAAAAAGAAAGAACTATTTATTTTTTATACTTCACACTATAACTTTTACCAAAGGAAATCTGTAATTTTATAACTCTTGCATGTTGTAATAAGTTTTTTTTTTTTATATCCAAGTGATGTTTTATTTGGTACTCAACATATAACATTCTTGAAGTAATGACAGCTGAGAGATACATGACAAAGAATAAGTTTTGTTCAGCTTCTTAATCATACATGCACATTTTTCTCTTGTGGTATGTTGTCTGTGTGGGTTTATAATGGAAAGGAATGTTAAAAACTGACATAACCTTAAGGTTGCTAACGAGATGCTGAGTGGTAAGTGCATATACACAATCTGAAATTATTGAAATCTAGGCCTATGCTGTATCGACAAAAACACAAGAACAACATGAAACATGAAAAATGACAATGCCATGGCGAAGCATTTAGTGAAAAAAAAAAGTAAAGCTCAATAATACCGCTGAGTGATTCCCATTTCTGGTTATATGCACATTAATCCTTGTTTCTTTGCAATATGACACTCTTCACGATATGATTTTGTTAACATAGCCTTAAAAAAGGACAAACAGAGAATAGTGTTGTTACATCTGCTTGCATAAATACACCTTTTTCCTATAAGTAAAGTATGGTTTACCAATATTTTGTTTATATCATTCTCTATAATTCCAGTTAATACCGTCTTCACATTAAGGAATGACAAATCTATAATCGAGAGAAAAGATGTTATATCCCTCGAAAGTGTTTGTGACACCTTGCAGTTCCACATAATGTGTTCAATCGTTTCATTCTCAATGCATCGAAATGAACATAAAGGGGAATACACTAACTTCATTTTAAACAACGTATAATTTTATGGTAATATGTTATTAAGTATCTTAAACTGAAATTCTCTACTTCTTGCATCTATTGACACTTGCACTATGAGTTTACGTGCTTTATATATATCCTGCTCTGTCATATCAAAATTAGACTGCATTGTAAGAGCACTAACAGACGTTTCATATTCAAATTCTACTAATACATCATAAAAATGTCTGCTCTTTAATCGGGCACGCAGACGTAAGCGTTCCGGAAGGACGACAATGTCTTTGAGGACTTGTTGAAATTCTGTGCTAACTGATAGAACCTGAATTTCTGTATTCTTTTTAACAGCTGACCAAATACCTTGTAACCTCTGATAATCATTACTATCAATACCAAATTCTACTTGTAAGATACGAAAATCTTTAAGATGTCCTTCAGGGGATATAATTTGGTGAAGCAGACATATACCCTTGCACAACATTCTTTTGTAAAAAATCATCTTTTTGTCAATCTTGATATCGGCATTGTTCCAAATTATCTGTGATCTGAAAGCTTGATTTTCCATTGGTATGGATATCGACAGCCATTTCTGCAAAAGAGAGGAGTAAAATCTGGGTATATTCGGAGAGAAATTGCTCATTTCATAATTGCAATTGAAAATACAAATTCCACCATATTCATCTAATTAATTTATCTAATTACTTGAAACCATACTTGTGGATTTCAGGTGTCATCCTATTTATCCAGGTCAACTGTTGTGCATCGATAAAAGATTGTACATCTAACATCTTCAGACCGCCCTTGATCAATTCTTGTATCATCACACTACGTTTGATTCGATCTGGGCCATTCCACAAAAAGGTCATAAAACATTCTTTCAATCTCCTTTACTATTTTCTTAGGAATGATAATGGAGGCAAAAAAGTGAATAAATTTTGAAATTCCTAAAGTTTTAAGAACAAGTATTTTTACGAACAGTGTAAGTTTCCTAATTTTCCATAAATTCAACAATTTTCTCAATCCAGACATCAATTCGACCATTTTATCATTTTTAAATCGCTCTGCGTTATAACCAACATAAGTTCCCAAGATTTTAATCGTGTCAACAATACGAACTTCATATTTTAACACATTTTAAATCTCTTCTTTTTCGATCGATCTTGATTGCTTAACGATCAAAATCTCTGTATTTTCTTGTTTACATTTCAAACTGGAGCATTTACAGAATTGATCAAGAATTTTGAATAAACTCTTGATAGATGAGGCATCGCAACGAAACGAACAGAAATCATCGGCATAAAGTGACAACTTGAACTCTTTGTCGTTAATTGTGATGCCGGCTAGATCCTGTGAAGAGCGCAAACGAATTGCTAGTGTCTCTAATACAATGATAAACAGATAAGGGGACAAGGGATCACCTTGTCTGACACCACGTGTTATCTGGAAATAGCCAGTTGATGTTCCATTGTTAAGTACACATCCTTCGATATTTGAATATAAAGTTGTTGTCCATCTAATAAAAGACGGACCAAATCCAAAAGCTTCTAATGCATGGTACATAAACTCATGATCGATAGAATCGAATGCCTTGTGAAAGTCAATCGATACAATAAAACTATCTATTTCCCCAGTTCGCAAAAAATGAAACATATCATGCACATTACGTATGGCCTCGCAGATTTCCCTTCCTTTGCTGAATGCGGGCTGATCTGGGTGGATTATTTCATCTAACACTCGTTTAACTCTCATAGCCAGTGCCTTAGAACATATTTTTGCGTCTACATTTAGAAGTGAAATTGGACGGTAATTTTGTAAATCTCTTCTATCTTTTTTCGCTTTGAGTATCAGCGTAATAACTCTTTGCTTCTAACTAATCGACAGTTCCATATTCTCATAAGAGTAATTTAAAGAAGTTAAAAAAGGTTCTGAAATGATATCCCAAAACTGAAGTTAAAATTCCTTTGTGAGACCATCATTACCTGGAGACTTTCCAGAGGGCATTAAATACAAAGCTTTGTAACACTCTCCTCGAGTAAGTTTACCTTCACAGGACAACATAGATTGCTTAGATAAACAAATACCACGAGTGTTTAAAAACTCATGAGGATTTTTATCATTCGTTTGTACTGTCTGTTTTGAATATAAACATTAATAAAAAAATTTAATTTGTGAAAGTATCTCTGTCTCACTCTATATACCCTTATTACCAACCTTTAATCTTTTAATACTGGACCTATTCTTACGTTGCTTCTCCAATGATGAAAAAATATTTATTACTCTTTTCTCCATTTTCTATCCAATTTGCTTTAGACCGTATAATCAAACCTTCAGTAATCTTAGTATAATATTCTTCTAATAATTGTTTGGCCTGTTCATATTCTTCCATCTTTTTTCTGTGTATTTGCTTCCATCTGTTCTATGTCTTGTATTTTCTTTTCTAATCTATTACGTTTCTTTCTATCTAATTGAGCTTTCTCCTTGCTGTACTTTTGTGCAAATCGTCTTACCTTAAATTTCAAATATTCCCACAATGAATTGGGATTGAACATATTGGCTTCTATCCTCCACTCTTGAAAATTAACTTTCAGCTCGTGACAGAATGCACTGTCTGTACAAAGAGACGAATTGAACTTCCAGTAACCTTTACCGGATCTTTGTTCTTTGATTTCTAATTGTAAAAAGATTGCAGAGTGATCCGTGGAGACGGATGGTACTATATCAACTTTAGACACCATATCCTGATGCTCAAATGGGATGAACCAATAATCAAGTCTGCTCTGGCTAGTGAAATCTCGTTTTCTCCAAGTGTACTGTTTAGCCTTTGGGTTGTAAAATCGCCATATATCACACAACTCAAACTGATTTAAAAAAGAAATCAATTCTTGTCTACTATTTCCTCCAACCGATCGGTAATGAACTTCTTTACCCATTTGATCGAGACTTGCATTCAACGACACATTAAAATCACCGCCAGTGATCAGAATTGAGCCATTTGTATATTCCATATTACTCAAGGTATTACTAATCTCGGCCCACAATTGTTTCTGTTCTTTAACAATATTTGGTGCATATATATTGACAAAGGTGAAAATTTTATCATACATTTTGATACACAGTACAATATATCTCCCTCGTGAATCGTAGATCGTTTGTATCGACTCAAAATCCAACCCATCTGTAATGAAGGTTAATACTCCTCTGGCTAGTTTACTTCCATGACAAAAGTAAAGTGTACCTTTCGTATGGCATTTCCAAAATAACTCCACTTCTTTGGTATTATGCGTCTCTTGTAGAAATAAGACATCAAGATTTCTATCCTGTAAATATTTAAACACCTTCTTGCGTTTAAAGTATTCTCTGAGGCCGCATACATTAAGCGATAGAAACGATAGATTTATATTTGGGTTTTTTTTTCCATATTCATAGCAACGACATAATATCTAAGTTACAGAGAATATCCTTTCCTGTTTTAATATGACATACAAATTGAATTTCATTCGGTTTCATAACCACTCCTACTACGTATCTGCTGATATAGAACAATATGTACCTTTGCAACTGATTGACAAATTGCCCTACATCGACGTAAATAAGCACTGAATTGATCAGTGTTTTTTTAGTAGTAGCCATGATAAAAAATCATGGGCGTACATACTCGAGCAGGATTCGAACCTACGACCTCCTGATCACCGGACAGGCGTCATCTCCACTAGACCACCGAGCTTTCGCCCGACAGCAAGTGTTGGTTCTAATCCTTATAGCATGCAGCGGGTACTGCTTTGTTATTCAAATTCATGAATTTCTTCCGTCGAGATGTTTTCATTGCAACTGATTGACAAATTGCCCTACATCGACGTAAATAAGCACTGAATTGATCAGTGTTTTTTTAGTAGTAGCCATGATAAAAAATCATGGGCGTACATACTCGAGCAGGATTCGAACCTACGACCTCCTGATCACCGGACAGGCGTCATCTCCACTAGACCACCGAGCTTTCGCCCGATAGCAAGTGTTGGTTCTAATCCTTATAGCATGCAGCGGGTACTGCTTTGTTATTCAAATTCATGAATTTCTTCCGTCGAGATGTTTTCATTGCAACTGATTGACAAATTGCCCTACATCGACGTAAATAAGCACTGAATTGATCAGTGTTTTTTTTTTAGTAGTAGCCATGATAAAAAATCATGGGCGTACATACTCGAGCAGGATTCGAGCACTGATCAATTCAGTGCTTATTTACGTCGATGTAGGGCAATTTGTCAATCAGTTGCAATGAAAACATCTCGACGGAAGAAATTCATGAATTTGAATAACAAAGCAGTACCCGCTGCATGCTATAAGGATTAGAACCAACACTTGCTGTCGGGCGAAAGCTCGGTGGTCTAGTGGAGATGACGCCTGTCCGGTGATCAGGAGGTCGTAGGTTCGAATCCTGCTCGAGTATGTACGCCCATGATTTTTTATCATGGCTACTACTAAAAAAACACTGATCAATTCAGTGCTTATTTACGTCGATGTAGGGCAATTTGTCAATCAGTTGCAATGAAAACATCTCGACGGAAGAAATTCATGAATTTGAATATGTACCTTTCTGTTGTAATAAGTATATATCGCTGATTCTGCATATTCTACATGTCTTGCCTTAACTATAAACATAATTACAGATTCAAAAGATGTAGTTCATGAAAAAAATCAATTCTTTATTTTTTTATTTCTAAAATGTTTGCAAAGATTCTTTTGTGATCATGTGATGCAATGCTTGAGACAACCACTAACAAATATACAAAACAAAAAGAAAACAGTAATCACAATAAACATCACTGAAATTTAACACCCGCATGACTTTAATTACAGTTTTCTGCATATGTGGACAAACAAAAAATTACTTGCAAACAACTGCATGTATACTCCTGTGAAAATATAATGAGACAAGCTTCAAATTATTTCCTGGCAGAACTTTCAAGATAACATTTCTGTGATACCTCATTTCTATCACATCATCACTGTGCGTTCTCCAGTAAATGCGATAAGGCAAATCTGCACACATGGGTATGTCTGCTAGTGAAATGTAACAAGAACCATTTATTTGTATCTTTAAAGTCAATGCTACTGCCTTCCCAGCTGATTGGCTTGCACCACTCCAAGGCCAACAGGACAGTCCAGATGATGGTACGGCCTCTGATGTGAACATTGGAGAAAGACAAGAGATAGACCCCTTCCTTGAGGAAACCACTGACCAGCCCACAGAATGCTGGGATGAGCTGCTCGAAGAACCAATCTCAACACATGGTTATTTGTTTTTTTGTTGCTATCAATTGAATAGTAAATTGTCAAATATTTAGAGATAATAAGCTAATGTCCAAGGTAAGAATTAATGATAGAGCTTTAATAACAGGTAATGTGATGTAAAGGGAGAGATGTAAGAAATGAGGTGGGGAGTTATTGCGATTGCAATTTGTCCGTCCTTTGTCCGTCGTCTGTCGTGCGTCGTGCGTAAACTTTTACCATTTTCATCTTCTTCTCTAAAACCGATGAAAATTGCAAAGGCTTGTTCGATTTGTGTTATAGGTATTTATTAGTACTAGTATTATTTTGTATATTTTTATTACCTCCACCAAGGGAGGAGGTTATGTTTTTGTTACCGTTGGTTTGTTCGTTCGTTCGTTCGTTTGTCTGTGCGCAAAATAACTCAAAAAGTAGATAACGGATTGGGATAAAACTTGCAGGAAAGGTTGAGAATGACAGAAGTAACAAACGATTAACTTTTGGTAGTGATCCGAGAATTTCGGGGAATTTATGAAGGATTTGTGATATTTCTGCAGGTAGGGTCGATGAACTTGGAGTTCAGGCTGCGCGTATTTGAGGTTTGCATGCGCGCACTAAAGTGAGTGCCAGAGATAGTAGAGATAACAAGATACGAAGGCGCGCAATAACAATGGACACAAAATGGCTACCCTACATGACGATACAAAAGAGAGCTAAGTACAAACTCAGTACACCTAGAAACATCATTCATTTCCAAAGACAGTGGTATTTTTATTATCTTAAAAAGATTTAAAAATTATAGTCGTAGCTTTTTATCGATTAAGGGCATCATTTTGAAGAACGGGATTTCAAAGTAATAAGGATTATTTCGTGGAGGTAAAAATTTGGCAACAACATCTCACAATCAAAGACGCTTGATAAACAACAACATCTTCAAAGACAGCGCGTCTCAGGCAAAGACGCACATCACCTGAGACGCGCTGTCCATGAAGCCGCTGCTGTTGTTTATCAAGTGTCAAGACAGCGCGTCTAAGGTGATGTGCGTATAGGCTTCAGGACCGCGCGCTATCCATTTGTTTTGTACAGGATTAACGCGCACTTTCGTGTCTTATTAGTTAAGCGTCTTTGGTGAGTGCTCTAGTTTCTGCTAGGGTGAGGCGCGCTGTGCAACTGAGGGTCTATGACATAACAATGGCTTCTATATTTGGAAATCAGGAGACTTTCAGCACACTTTTATAAACACTTTCAGCATGCTTTAGTATAAGTACGTATGGGGGAAGTCACTGATAATATGGAAGAACAAGATCAATGATGGAAATGAGCTGCATGCTTGGCGGAGGTCTGCGCTCTCAGAGTGCTTCTCTAGTTACTATTATTATTGTCATTTTATTATGATTATTTCATTATTGTTATAAATACAGTTCAGAGTTCATATCTAGATTTGCAATATGGGCTGAAGGGGAATATGTTTGTTATTGCTATGGGTATATTTCTGGGAAACTGATTGGGACTGAATGGAAGCATCTCATTTAAGTATTCATTTATTCCTGTATTTCTTCTTGATTTATTTTATTTTTCTTGGAGGAAGAGGAAGTTATATGATACATTCAATTATTTATTCTGTACACACTAACTACCTCTCGATAAATGACCCTAGACAATACTCTTACTCTCCCTCTCATGTAAGCAACATATTGGTCCACTTCCAGACAAATCACCTCTAAAAATTATACCCCTATATTGATATTGCTGAAGAACATCTTTTGAAAAATCAATTAGGTGCATTTGTTCCTTTAGATCTTATCTTTACTTCTGAAATTTCCAGCTGGAAAATAATGATTATCTAGAAAACAATTGTACATAAAATCGCTAAACTGTTCATGTATAAATATTGTTTTATAAAGAACCAGTAATTTTTCTCTTTTCCATAGCTTGCAGATTATTTTTGCTTGTTCTCTCAAATTCATTTCATATCTTCATAAGGCACAAACTGGATGATGATAAACATGGGATTATTTGGGGGGGGGGTTATTAAAAGGTGGTGATTGTGATCATGACATCAAGGATGGACATTTTCAAAAAAAATGAAAATGAATTATTATGAAAGTAAGTGATGATATAAAACTAGTTATTTTTTGATTTCTTGTGTTTCTCCAAAAAATCCGATTATCATATTTTTATTTTTTTTAAACCCCCAGATGCTGACACGTCGCAAGAATGTGCAAATCTGGCCATGATGTTTGATACGCTAAAGAGCAAGCTGCAACATGACCCAGAAACCTTCAAAGAGCCAGTGAATGCAATGTTTCGTACATTCCAACAGATGACAGATAGCAACATCATATCAGCTATGTTCATGTTTGGAAAATATGGTGCAACTAACTTGGCTCCACGCAAGTTCATTGGTGCACCACTTAAGTCACATGGCCCAAGTATTGGTGTACAACCAACTGCAGTAGCGCGGCGAAAAGCTGCAATGGGGGGGGGGGGGAGGAGACATCTGACATCTGGCCGCCCTACTAAACGTGCAGCTGTGGCAGAGCATGGCTACTCAAGGACAAGGACGGAGCGTGTTCTTGGAGTTCATGCAACCAAGAGATCCCGAGTTGCTGCTCCTCACTCTTTGAGTCATGCTACAAGCATGAATGTGGCTTTAGGAAAAACTCATAGTGCACAATAAGTGTTTGAAATGCAATATAATTAAAGTGGGGCTCATGAGGAACTCTGAAATCTTGGCAAAACCAGGATATGCCATTCCATGGATGGGGAAATTTACAAAATCCAAAGCTTTTAACCAAATTTGATGATCTAGGTGTCATCATCTCTATGATGGAAACGATGTAGATGTTCTATCCAGCCAGGTAAAAAAGATTTAATAATTTTCTTTGTAGCTTAGTCCTAAAAAACTGTATCAAATATTCCCGAGGGAGGGGGTATCTTCCATTTAAGTACAGCATCCTCGCACTTGACCCTCTGAAAAGTACCCTAAACGAGGATTAAGATTTTATAAATTTGATACCCTACTTTTTAATGGCTCCGCCCTCGAAGGAGGCATTATGTTTTCGCATTGTCCGTCCTTCCGTCCATCCGAATATCTTGTTACCGCGATATCTAAAGATCCCCTGGATGGATTTACATCATACTTGCCCCACTGGTTCTCCAAGATGACTTGATGAACTGATTAGATTTTGGGCCAAATTCGCCCAGGATCAAAGGTCAATGAACTTTAGAGGGAAGTGATTTAAAAATATTTGGATGGAATTTGCCAAAGGTCAAATGTCAATGAACTTTGTCTAAAAAATACGTTTTTGCCCATTTCTCCAAGTAGGAAGATCCAATTTTTATAAAACTTGATACAAAAGTTATAGAGAAGGTAGGCAGAGAACACATCAGGGGTGGAATATAATTGTTGATTCATACATGGCTATGGCAACCCAATATTAAGGTTTTTACTAAGTTTATAGGAGGCTATATCATAACTTTCACAGTTTGGAAGTGATTCAATTTCCATTCAATTGGAACAATTTCAATCAGACTTGGAGAGGAGAGTGGTTATGGAAAGTTACACATTTTACCAAACAAGAAGGTCACCTTAGGGTCAAAGGTCACGGGCAGGGCCAATGAACTTTAAGAGCCAATGTCAGTTTTTAGGGCGTGTTTTTATTATGGCTCATAACTTTTGATCTAAATGTCTCTTTGCAACCAAGTAGGTGGTAGACATATGTCTCTTCGGGAGTTGAAGGTCACCACAAGGTCCAAAGTCACAGACAGGGGTCAATGAACTTTTAGGGGCCAATGTCAAGTTTTAAGGGTGCGTTTTGATTATGTGTTGTACGTTTGTAGGCGAGACACATTTCGGCACTTGCCTAGTGTTTTTACTTATTTCTTTCTTTCTTTTTTTTTTTTTTTTGGGGGGGGCACCAAGCATATTTCCACTACTTGAATAGATATTAAATCATGTTAGCTGAACATTACTACACATAAAACTTCATTCAAAACTTGGATGGAGAGATTAGATTTCTTGATGTTTAATGAAAAACAAAATCATATCTTTGTGATTATTAGACCATATCACATGAAATCTAATCCAGTTGTAGCAAATGAATTTTAGTTTACAGGTGTGAAGATATAAACAATATAATGATGTAATATTAATATTACACCCATGTACAGTGTCATTAAAATTTTTTGGGACATGTATGTTGTATGTAGATATTTACATACCTCTATATATGAAGAAAATAGTTTGTTGTGGAAAGACATAGGATGCCCCCTTTGGCCCCTATAGAGGGGGTTAAAATGTGGGGGAGGGGCCCAAGGAAAAAAAAAAGGTAATTCCATCATATTCTTCAGAATTAACTAGTAGCCAAATTTCATTCAAACTTGGTGGGAATCATCCTTTAGGGTTATGGACCCCTAGTCGTTCATATGGTATGGGGCGTTTGCATCCCCTGGACCTGCAACGAAATTAAGGGAGTAAACTTTAAAAATCTTCTCCAGTGACCCTTCACTAGTGGAGTGAAGATATGCTGTATGTAGTAACCCTTATATAGTACTAAGAATGTAATTTGTTCTTTGCAAGACTAAGGATAGCATTGTTCCTGGGGGGTTTCCCCCTCACCCTCCCCAGTTCCCCCCCCCCAAAAAAAAAAAGAAGAAACAAACAAGTGGGAAAAGGGGCCTTAACAGCAAACTGCACGTAGTGTATCGATCGCGTTACTCAGGTGAACGGCTTGCCCCCTGGGGGCTCTTGTTTCATTTGTAATGCATTATACACTTCTTTTGGAAGTACCATTAAAGAAATCAAGAAAACTTGTTGCCGATTTGCATGATGAAAATGGGCTTTACTTGTACATAAATAAATCCTGTGCATGGATGTGTTAACCAGTATATTGATGGATGTACAATTTTATAATGTTGTATGTGATACATACCTTGATATTAGTATGAAAGTTTGAAGTGGCCTTCAAAGATCCAGAAATTACTTAGTCACAATGACAGCATTTCGCTTTCATTCCACTACCATTAGGGTCCTCAATAATAGTCTCTAGCTTTTAAATATTGGTGGTGGCATGATTAAGTGGTGCCTCCTAGTTTGTTTAATCTATTGGAACTGTGTATTTCCCATATGCTTATGGCATTTGATGGATCATGAGCACATGTAGACAATACAGATGAGAAAAACCTTGTGCTGATGCTATAGGAAATATCACGTGGGATTTAATTTTAATAATATTTAACTACATGAATGACCTACATGTATTTAATTTTGGAACTATATAGGCTATAACCAATCCTCTACATAGGGGAAAACATGCAATTCATCCCACTACTCTGTAATTTACATGAAATCAACATAAATGCAGTGAATGTTATGCCTGCCTGAACACATTCTTAAGGCCCATTCTCATTTGAAAAAGTTGCAACATTAGAATTAATTTTTTTTTGCAATTTTGACTTTCTGTTCCCACTGCAAAGGATTATAAGAAATGTAAATTTGCTTGTATAATGTACATAGTTTAATTTCTTGTTGAAACTTATTACCTATGGCAATTATGAAATATTTCAAATGGTCAATTTGTGCACTTCTTGAAAACAAATAGTGTTTTCATCAATTCCTATTGTGTCCCCTCTTTCCCCCACATCATGGGAAATGATGCAGTTACATGCTAGAGAGTACTAGATACCTAAGGGGAAAGAGAAATAAGCAATCCAGATAAAATTGAAGAACAAATGAAGTGTTATTGTAATGTTTTTTTTGTTTTTTTTTTATTGTTTTTTATTGTTCCATATTCCACATTTCAAGAAATACATAAAACATAAACATCACAATACAAAAGCCTGGATGAATTGTCAAGTACAGCTTATAAGACAATAAAACATGTGAAATATGAGGAATCTACATAGAAGCATTGCTTGTAGGGTGTAGATTCCCAGATGCGGATGTGAGATTATTTCTTACTTGGTATATGTAATTAAAGGAATGACAATTTGTGAATTGGAGAAATATAATCGCCAAAAAGTAAAAAGAAAAAGAAAAAAAAAAACAAAGAAAACAATGTCCGCGGCACAAGACTTCTTGAGAGTTGCGTGATCACCCGAGCGAGGTACAAGTCAGATGCAGTGTACAATAGCAGAGATACCAAATGTGTACAAAGGAAGTTCAGGAGATAATACAGAAATCACGAGCGAGGCACATGTTACATAATCGATAATGTCAGTAATGTGAAGTATGATCAGAGAATGTCGAGGAGGATTGAAGAATAGCTATAGATATGAATTCAGAAAAACTAGTTTAAGTTTATGCTTAAATGAATAGAGAGACTGGGATTGGATTATTTCTCTATCCAACTCATTCCAAAATTTAGGTCCTGTAGTGGTTATTGTTTTTAAAGCAGATACGGTCCGTACAGGAGAAAGATGAAAAGAATCTTTTTGTCTAGTAGGGTAAGAATGAACTTCAGTATTTTTGACGAACATCGAAGAAAACACATCAGGGAGACCACCTGAGTTTAACTGATACATAAATGACCCGATACTGAAATGATATAAATCCTGGATTTTAAGTGTTCTACTGGAAAAGAATAAGACATTAGTGTGTTCCAAAAATGTGGCGAAGTTAATTATCCGTATAGCTCTTTTCTGTATCAGTAATAAAGAATTGAGTCTAGTTGTACAGCAGTTTCCCCATGCCAGGATTCCATAACCTATATAAGGCAAAAATAGAGTAGAATACAATGAATGGAGAACATGTTTAGGAAAATACTGTTTTAACTTATACATAACACCTACATTTTTGGATAGTAATTTACGCAATGAATCAACATGAACTTTCCATGTCAACTTACAATCGATATAAAGACCAAGGAATTTTATATATTCCACCTGGTTCAATTCCACGTCGTTAACAACCAACTTACCCGGTAAAATATTGATTATATTGCTAAAAACCATAAATTTTGTCTTGGTCAAATTCAATGACAATTTATTAGCCTGAATCCACTTAGATACTGATTTTAATTCAGTATTAATGGTATTCAGTAAAACATGAGGGTTTCGATTTGAATAAAAAATGCTGGTGTCATCGGCAAAAAGTAGAAAATAGAGCAGAGAGGACGAACTGCGAAAGTCATTCATATAAAGAATAAACAATATAGGACCTAAAAGGGATCCTTGCGGTACCCCACAAGTTATAGGCTGTGAGCTGGACACATGGCCATTCAAACTAACAAATTGAGTTCTTCCAGTAAGGTAACTTCTAAACCACTCCAAGGCCCTTCCACGAATCCCATAGTGATGTAATTTGTACAATAATATTTCATGGTTGATTGTGTCAAAGGCCTTGGAGTAGTCAAGAAAGATACCTACTGTGTGACACTTGGCATCGATCGCTTTGATAATTTTCTCTAGCATGAGTAAAATAGCATGAATTGTGGAATGCTTTTTACGAAATCCAAATTGATTATCATCTATTACATTACAGTCGTTTAAGAATCGGAATACACGTGTGTACACAATCTTTTCAAGTAATTTGGAAAAAGAAGTTAATAACGATATTGGTCGATAATTTCCCAGTTCGTCCTCTCGGCCCTTTTTATATATCGGGATAACTTTAGTGATTTTCATCCTAGTAGGCACTACACCGTTCAGTAATGACAAATTAAATATATGGGCGAGGGGTACAACAATCTCATGTACAACATATCTCAGGAGATAATTAGAAATTCCATCATAACCAGTACTTTTTTTGGCTTTAAGATTATTTACAATGTCAACAATTTCGGATTCTAATACAGGCATAAAAAACAAAGATTGATTATTGCGATGACTTAAATACGTAGAAAACGGTATGTCCGTTTCCGGAATAACATCAGCTAAATTAGATCCAACCTTCACAAAATATGAGTTAAACGATAACTAGTATATTTGCTTTTAGCAGCATCAGTTTTGTGAGACTTGAATATATAAAAAAGCTTATTTTTCCTATTGATAGACCTCAACAAAGATTTCGATATCCAGGGGGATCGTGGTATCTTTTTATAATTTGATCTAGATTGTGATCTTATTGGAAAATGAAAAGAGAAAAGAGGAGCGATCAGATCAACAAACTTATCATATGCATCATTAGGCTCATTCGCATTGAGAACCACTGACCAATCAATATTTAACAGGCTTTCCTTAAATCTTATAATATTTTGTTCAGACATAACACGATCTGTAGAATTCATTTCCCAAGTTGCAGGTTTAAAACGATTTAGTATAAATGGACTGGAAGCAAACACTGGGAAATGATCAGACATATCCGAAACTATTATACCTTGATCAGTTGGATAATGAATATTAGTGAATATATTATCAATAATTGTATACGCTGAATCAAATATTCTGGTAGGTTTAGTTATACACGGCGTAAAAGCATATGAAAACATAGTGTCCACAAAATCCTGGCAGCAGGGCTTTTCGTGATACTGTAGTAAATCAAGATTGAAATCCCCCATTAAAAAACAATGTTTATTATGCAAAGACTCAGAATTCAATACGGAATTCAGTACATCAAAAAAAGCAGTATGATTACAGTTTGGTGGTCTATAAATCTCACCAATCAAAATATTCTTTCCAGCTGGTATGTCGATTTCAATAAAAATGCTTTCAAAATCTTCAGTCATATGACATAAATTCTGAATCAAATCAAAATTGAATCCTTTCTGAACATAAAAAGCCACACCCCCTCCATGTTTATTTACTCTATTATTAAACACAAGAGAATATCCATTCAAATGAACTAGGGGAAATGACACGTCAGACAGCCACGTTTCGCACAAACCTATAACAGAAAAATCCACATTGTGTAAATTCAAAAATGTCTTCAGTTGGTCAAGTTTCTTATACAAACTTCGTATATTGAAATGAAGAATAGAAAAATTGTTCTCCATCTTGAAAAAATCACGTGTACATATGTCCTGAGGGGAAATATAGTCGGAACCTCTACCTCGCAGTAATGTATCATTCTCATCATAAGACAAGTCAAATTCTGGAGTTTGTTTGTTTAACCTTTTTATAACATGTGAATCAGAGATCTCATTATCATCACCATAATAATGCATATCCATACGACTGGTCATTAAGTCACTGCTCTCTCCATTAGTTACCATAATGGAGGAGTAAACCTTCGGATTTGAAAGACATTCAAGATAGGTGAATCAGGGAAACAGAGCTGAATAAAGTACCTCGCCAGATGAAAGAAAAACGTGTGTGTGTAATTACATAACAAATGGCGTATATGGAATAACTCGCTCGGGTGACTCACGCATACCGCTAGGGATGATTGACCTTGTATATGCACAGCACTATATGCATTACAAACTGTGTCAAAAGGGTAAATGACATAGCTGAATTCATGGACATGTTTTGACAGAAACTGAGACATTGATAGGAATGTGAACTTGAACATCGTTTCAAAAACGGCTACGAAACACAACAGTAAGTGCATACATACGTATGCATTGTACATTGAAAAAAATCTATTCCACGACATTACTGACATGACTGAGTGAACCGGAGGTTACGCCTGAACTAACACTGCCACCACCTGTACTTTGGATTTTTGTGTTATCGTAAACAAGCAAAATACAAGCAGGCATACCTCTAAAAGAATGTCGACTTGACTAAGCTTGAACCTTAGGGCGTACAGTCAAATTTAGTACATAGAGAAATGCTATATGAGTAACCTTCGACGAAGAAAAAAAAATGCCGTACGAAATGTAGCCATACATACATTAAAAGATAGTATTTGTGATACATATTACAAAGTGTGGAGTACCTACATCCTTTGTACATCATATTATAACAACTGAACATTATCGGCCTATTTGTACGTCCATACGGTACAATTCAAAAATCCGGAGTCTACAAACATACGGTTTACATGAATTGTTAGATAGGTTCTGTAAGTCTAATGCTCATGCATCGTTTACACTCCACATAATCCATATATGATGTAACTACATTAAACACGTATATAACTTACTCAAAAATGTGCGGTGTAATATTAAGGGTATCAAAATGTGACAGTTTTTATAATCGGTAGTACAAACGCCTAAAAACGCAAAGATCTGCAATTTTCAAATGTCCGGCTACAGATTAATGACAATTTCTGTTGAGTTCAGACTTACGCTTTTGAGTAGCTATGCAACTTGCAAGACATACATAGTACTAATTTCGATGGATTAATCTTTGTACAATTCCCACTTCTTTGAACCTTTCTCTTTGAAAAAGAGCACTACTTCCGTACCTGTGACAGATATTTTTGTCGACAGATTCTTCTCCCTCCTCATCTTGTAGGCCACTTTCGCTAGCTGACTGCGCTTGACTTTCAGGGCGGGTGGAAGGTCGGTTCTCACCGTCATCCGAGCCATGTCGTTTGTAGTGTTGGCGTTCTGCTTGCGAGGGGTATTGGAGTCGAATGCTGCTAGAATGCGGTTGCGTTCAGCCATGTAGACAAACTTCGCGATAATTGGCGGGGGTCTGTCATCATCGGCACGCTGTTGTAAGCGATGTACATTGACGAGGCAGACAGCCTTAGCCTCCTCTGTGCTCAGGCCCAGGTATACGAAGACATCTCTCACCACTTTGTCGACATTCTCGTTTGGCGTAGATTTTACTCCGTAGAAGAGAAGATTTGATTTGCGTTGGTAGATTTCAGCGGCGACCATTTTGTTTTCTAGCTCCAGAATCTTGCGTCTAAGTCGTTCTTCCACTTCAGGGATGTGCTGCTTTTCAATGTTCAGAACACGATCAGAATTATCCTGAACTGCACTCTCAAGATCTTGAACTTTCTTGTTGAGGACAGTCAAATCAGAGTGCATTTGATCCAACTTTGCACAAACTCTTTTTTCCGAGTCCTGAAGTGACTTCATGATGTCTGCGAGTGTGAACGCATCCTTCTCACTGCTGACTGGCATACACGTATCGGCCGCAGGTTGCGCTGGGGTCTTGGGGCGTTGACTCTGCGTAGCCATTGCTTCTTGAGCTGTAGGTTTTCGCCTCAGATTATACGATTTTTCCATGAGCACATGTCAGTGAAAATATGATTCTGGAGTTAGGACATGGACGAGAGCAAAAGGTGAGGACGGAGCATGGGAAGAAAGTCGAGTATGCTTGCTTGAAAAGCCAGAGAAATGGTGGTGGCGGAGCTCAAGAAATCACACGTCCTCCATGTTCACGGGTGTCATTCCTCTTGAATTGAATGTAATTAAAAGTAATTGAATGTAATTAAAAGTAATTGACAGTAATTAAAGTCGATTACAATTTTTTCCAAAAATGTAAATAATTACGTTGTAATTGAGCTCAACAGTGACACTGCCTCTGACATCTATTTATGCTCCAACAATTATTTTGAAATGTTTTTTTTCTCCCTGAAAAATAGTAAATAATGTTGTCATCAGAAATGAACATAGGAACATGCATCAGGCCGAATTAAAATTCACAATATGTCAGAAGAAAACATGATTATGTCAATAGGTATGAAGTTGGAAGATTGATG